>NC_092374.1:197624449-197924449 GCF_030028105.1 Mobula birostris | reverse complement strand
CTGACTTCTCATCTTTTTTCTCCAGTCCTGATGAAGGGACTCAGCCCGAAATGTCGACTGTTTACTCTCTTTGCTTGCCCTGCTGAGTTCTCCAGCATCTTGTGTGTTTCTTCCGATCCTATGTCACCTCTTTTCAATGATTTGATTTCATTGTTTACCTACAGAGCCAGCCCACCCCATCTGCCAACCAGTCTTCCCTTTTGATACCTGTATCCTTGGATACTAAGCTCCCAACTATGATCGTCTTTCAGCCATGACTCAGTGATGCCCACAAAGTCATAACTGCAACGGCACTGGTGAAACCCAGCGACTGCTTTTCAGTGGCAAACAAGACTTAGTTAATTTCACTTTTTCTGTTAAAGTTTATGGTAACTGATCACCACAAACAATGGAGAGGCTGGTAGAGGCGAGCAAGAATCGAGGATCAAAGCGAGCAGAGGTGAGACTGAGTTGACGGTCGAAGCGAGTGGGTGTGAGCTGAAATCAAGGCTGATTCGAGGTGAGGAAGAGCCAAGGCCCGTCCACCTAAACTGAGGGCGAGGTTTGATCGATCTAAGCGCCAGGCCAATTTGGGCCGTAATGTGGCAGTGAGGTCTAGGCCCAGAGTGTATGGAATGACAGAGCTCCGACCCTCGAGCGAGGAACGACCCGTTGTTCAGATGATTTAAGCGCCAGGCCAAATTGAAAAGGCAGGGTATCAGGACAAGAAGTGAATGTCAGGCCAGTTCTGCTCGCTGTTCCATAATATTTACTCAGCACTGTGCTAAACTGAGGCTGAGGCTATGGCCTGCTCTGGGTTTCATGTCTGTAGATTCACTTTTGTTCTGAATGCAATTTGCTTACCTGTATTGTTTGCATGATGTTTTGTTTCTCTGCACGTTGGGTGTTTGACAGTTTTCTTTTCTTAGGTTACACTTCAACTCATCCCTCTGACTGCAATGTTGCCCAATCATCTGCCTGTCCTTTCTCACAGGCTCACCACACACTGCATTGATTTGTAAACCAACATCCCCACCCTCAGCCCATTCACTCTGGTTCCTTTCCCTCCGCTAAATTTGTTTAAACCCTCCCCAACAGCTGTAGCAAACCTGCCTACAAGGATATTGGTTCCTTTGAGTTCAGATATAATCTGTCCCTTTGTACAGGTCATATCTTCCCCAGAAGAGATCTCAATGATCCAGAAATCTGAAACCCTGCTTCAGCCATGCATTCATCTGCCAAATCATCCTTCTTGTACCCTCACTGTGTGTGGCACAGGCAGCAAACCAGAGATTACTACCCTGGAGGTCCTGCTTTTCAGCTTTCTACCCAACTCCCTGTATTGTCTCCTCAGGACCTCCTCCCGTTTCCTATTAATGCTGTTTACCACAATGTATCATGACATCTGGCTGCTCACTCTCCCCCTCTATAATGCTGTGGATCTGATCTGAGATATCCCTGACCCTTGTACTTGGAAAGCTAAGTATCATCCAGGTGTCTCTATCACGACCACAGAATTGTCTGTCTGCTCCTAATTATGAAAACACCCCCCCCATCACTACTGCACTCATTTCCCCCTTCTTCCCTTCTGAGCCAGAAACAGTGCCAGGAACCTGACTGTTGTGGCTTTTCCCATTAGGTCATCCCACCCCACCAATGGTATCCAAAGCAATGTACTTGTTGAGGGGAACAGCCACAGGGGTACTCTGCACTGGCTACCTATCCCCTTTTTCCCCTCCCGACAGTCACCCAGTTACCCGTGTCCTCCACCTTGGGTGTAAGTGCCTCCATCTGTCCTGTCGATCAACCCCCCAGTCTCCTGAATAATTTGGAGTTCGTGCAGTTCCAGCTCTGACTCCCTAACACGGTCTGGAAGAAACTGCAGCCGGACGCTGGAGCTGTCCCTGTCGCTTCCCACGTACCACACGAGGAGCATTTCACTATCCTACAGTACTGCGCAAAAGTCTTAGCAAACCTAGCTATGTTACATATCTAGGGTTCCTAAGACTTTTGCACAGTCCTGTAATAATTTTATGTATTGTACTGTACTGCTGCCCCCCAAAAAAAATCAAATTTCATGACACGTGAGTGAGGATAAACCTGATTTTGATATCAGTCTCTGTTGAGGACTGAGTGGAAGGGGGAGGGAGAGGGGAATCACGTTTGGGAAAAGGAAGAGGTGAGAAAGTGAGAAGCCCCAGAGACACCTTCTGTAATGATCAATAAACCAATTGTTCGGCAGCAAATGCCCCTGCCTGGTGTGTGTCAGGCTGGGTGTGTCTGTACTCGCGACACCCCATGCTCCTGGCCCTCCACCTCTGCCACTTGTCCCACACCATGCCCAACATCCTTTGCTCCCGCTAGATTTGCAAATGCACTCTCCGCTCCATGTGGACAGATAGTAGTGTGCAAGTCTTAGGCGCATATATATAGTTAGGGTGCCTAAGACTGTATCGTACGTACGGATAATAAACCTGATTCTGATTCTGAAAAGCTGGATCTCCATCTTTTACAGATTGCAAAGTAAACACTGCCTGAGGACTGCTGTGGTGTTCGTGCAACTAAAATTGGAGCATCCATCTTCATCGTGGTATTTTGAACTTCCATTCTTGTTTATGGAATCACAGCCAAGCCCAAAGGTCTATCCTGGACCATTTAAGTGCGACTCTGGTGTTACTAAGTCATTGGTCTGCGATTGCCAGTCACCGCCATCATTCCAGGTAATCATAGTCATAGTCATACTTTATTGATCCCGGGGGAAATTGGTTTTCGTTACAGTTGCTCTGTAAATAATAAATAGTAATAGAACCATAAATAGTTAAATAGTAATATGTAAATTATGCCAGTAAATTATGAAATAAGTCCAGGGCCAGCCTATTGGCTCAGGATATCTCACCCTCCAAGGGAGGAGTTGTAAAGTTTGATGGCCACAGGCAGGAATGACTTCCTATGACACTCTGTGCTGCATCTCGGTGGAATGAGTCTCTGGCTGAATGTACTCCTGTGCCCACCCAGTACATTATGTAGTGGATGGGAGACATTGACCAAGATGGCATGCAACTTAGACAGCATTCTCTTTTCAGACACCACCGTGAGAGAGTCCAGTTCCATCCCCACAACATCACTGGCCTTACGGATGAGTTTGTTGTTTCTGTTGGTGTCTGCTACCCTCAGCCTGCTGTCCCAGCACACAACAGCAAACATGATAGCACTGGCCACCACAGACTCGTAGAACATCCTCAGCATCATCCGGCAGATGTTAAAGGACCTCAGTCTCCTCAGGAAATAGAGATGGCTCTGACTCTTCTTGTAGACAGCCTCAGTGTTCTTTAACCAGTCCAGTTTATTGTCAATTCATATCCCCAGGTACTTGTAATCCTCCACCATGTCCACACTGACCCCCTGGATGGAAACAGGGGTCACCGGTACCTTAGCTCTCCTCAGGTCTACCACCAGCTCCTTAGTCTTTTTCACATTAAGCTGCAGATGATTCTGCTCACACCATGTGACAAAGTTTCCTACCGTAGCCCTGTACTCAGCCTCATCTCCCTTGCTGATGCATCCAACTATGGCAGAGTCATCAGAAAACTTCTGAAGGTGACAAGACTCTATGCAGTAGTTGAAGTCCGAGGTGTAAATGGTGAAGAGAAAGGGAGACAAGACAGTCCCCTGTGGAGCCCCAGTGCTGCTGATCACTCTGTCGGACACACACTGTTGCAAGCACACGTACTGTGGTCTACCAGTCAGGTAGTCAAGAATCCATGACACCAGGGAAGCATCCACCTGCATCGCTGTCAGCTTCTCCCCCAGCAGAGCAGGGTGGATGGTGTTGTACGCACTGGAGAAGTCAAAAAACATGACCCTCACAGTGCTCGCTGGCTTGTCCAGGTGGGCGTAGACACGGTTCAGCAGGTAGACGATGGCATCCTCAACTCCTGAATGGCGGTGCAGGCTCGAAGGGCCGAATGGCCTACTCCTACACCTATTTTCTATGTTTCTAGTCGGGGCTGGTAGGCGAACTGGAGGGCATCTAAGTGTGGCCTGACCATATCTCTGGAGCTGTGGTAAGTCCTTCATTTTACATTGCACAGGCACCTCCGTTCATTTTCCAATTTATTTAGTTTAATCAGAATGCACATGGGAGTATTGTGAGCAGTTTTGAGCCCCATATTCAAGAAAGGATGTGCTGGCACTGGAGAGGGTTCACGAGAATACCTTGAAAATGAAAGGGTTAATGTATAAAGAATGTTTGATGGATTAGGCCTGTACTTGCTGGAGTTTAGAAGAATGAACGGGGAATAAAAACTGAATATTGAAAGGCATACATAGAGTGGACATGGAGAGGATGTTTCAAACTGTGGGAGAGTCTAGGACCAGAGGGCACAGCCTCAGAACAGAAGGACATCCCTTTAGAGGGTGGTGAATCTGTGGAATTCATTACCACAGACAGCTGTGGACTCCAAGCCATTGGGTATATTTAAAGCTGAGGTAGATAAGTTCTCGATTAGTGAGAGCGTTAAAGGCCACGGGGTGAAGACAGGTGAATGGAGTTGAGAGGAAAAATAAATCGACTATGATCAAATGGTGAGCAGACTCAATGAGCTGAAAGGCCTGATTTTGCTCTGCTCTCTCTCGATCTTAAAATTGAGCTTTGGTAATCATTAGAACAGCAAACTGGATTAAAATAGATATGATTTATTGTTTAAAAAATATTACCCACAATATAAATATAAACTCTTCAGTTTTTGATGAAAACATTAGGAATTAGGGCCAACCTGTCAGATATAGTACAAAAGCAGAAAGCTGGTTAGTGAAACCTTGTGATTAAACCATTATATGGGGTATAACAAAACCAGCTGTTTAAACTTCCACAACATTACGTCCGTGGTTGATAAGGGGGTTACAACTTGGCTTGTGATCGCTCCCCTCTGCTGTGTCAGGAAAGGCATGTATCCCAGTGCGTAACCTTTTCGTTTAAGCAGATGGGAACTTGGTTTACCGTTTTGGATTTTGCAGCTTCAGGTTCACCAGACTAGGAATGAAACCTCTCAGCGTTTATGTGCAGAGGCAAGCACCATGAGCCGCAGAGCATCTGACCGTGCACCAAACTAAGATCTACTTCAGAGAGCTGCTGAAGTAGAAATGAGCTGCAGCTCGAATTCTCCAACATGCATCACCAACTGATCTTATCTGCGGAAGCCTGTGATCACCCAGGAGCATTAATCAGCTGGCAATCTTCAAGGAAAAGTTGGCTTGAAACTTCCTTCCTTCCTACTGAGTTTCTTCCTCCTCCTCCTCTGTTATCTCTCTCTCCTCTTCATCCATAGTCACTGCTGCGCTCAATACTTGCAGTTCCTTGAGAACCTCTGCAAGGGAATCTGGAATCGGGGGTAAAAGAACTATTATAATAGCCTTTCCTAACTCGAAGACATTAAAGTGATCTATGATGACTAACAGACGCATCTTTAAAGAGGTAGTAGCATTGTCCAATACTGTGAGTAAACTCCTACAAATGTCAGTGCGATGATCATCTGATTGTATTTCTCAATGATGTCCCTCAAGACAGGCCAAGTAGCACAGTGAGTTAAAGCTGCCTCCTCAAAGTGTCAGAGACCTGGGTTCAATCCTGACCTCCAATGCTATCTGTGTGGAGTTTTCACATCTTCTGTGTGACTGTGGGTTGCCTCCATTTTGTCCCACGTCCCAAAGAAGTGGAGGCTGGTAGGGTACCTGGCCAGTGTAGATTACCCCCAGTGTGTGGGTAAATGGTAGGACACGGAGAAGGGGAATCGATGGGTATGTGGGAAGATTAAATTAGGATTGATGGATGGTTTCGGCCAATGGATGTTTAATGGTGTGTGCTTCCAGTAAGATGGCGACGCGCTCGGATGCAGTGGGGTCAACCACAGATGTCATTGTCTTTTTTATGATCGCAGACCCTGCTGGACATTAAAAACTTAAAAGTACTGCAGGCCTACACATTCATCGAGTTGCTCATCAGCAGAGAAACTGACGGAGCTGGACGGTGCGGACCATGATACTGCCTGCGTCACTGCATGAAGGAGGTGTGTAGGTTAGTAGTGAGTGAATCGTCTTAGTCACTTGTGATCACAAGACCCTGTTGGTGGTGGGGAATACTGAAAGTCCAGTTCATTGGTTTGTTGGAAAACGGCAGGGCCAGGCAGTGGGGGAGCTGAGTGGCCTCAGTCGTGGCATGGACTAGGCCTCAAGCCGCGGTGCTGCCTGTTTGCAGCCGCCCAGTGGCAGGTGACGGAGTTGCAGGCAGTGTGGGGCGGCCTCCATGCTCGAGTCGGTGCTGCCCCCCAGTGTTCGCTTGGCAGAAGACAAGCTGTACTGTGTTCCACTGCACACTGCTGCAACATTCATGGACTCGGGCACTTGGACTATTTTGTTCTGTGACTGCATTTCACTGCTGTCTTATACTTGCCACCTTTTAGGTGTTTGTTACCTTGTATGTGCTACATGTGTCTTATGTTGGCACCTTGGCCCCTGAGGAACACTGTTTCATTGGGCTTTATTCATGGGTCTTCCTGTACGGTTGAATGACAATTTCATTAAAAACTTGAACATGAACTTTGGGTACACAGAACTTCCTGCTCTCCCTCAGAAGGACCTTCCCCTGCCCTCTGCACTCCCTCTCCACCCCCCAGAAGGTAGACACGAGCTTCATTCAACATCTCTTCCAAAAGCCTTAGCTGCTTCCCTGCTCAGTGGAATGGAGGAAGGGATAAACAGGTGAGAGTGAGGGATAAGGATGAGAACATAGAACGGGACAGCACAGGAACAGGCTCTTTGGCCCACAGTGTGCCAAACTAACTCAATTAGGAATCAAGTGGCCAACTAAAATGATCTCTTCTGCCTACATAATGTCCATATCCTTCTATTTCCCTCATATTCACGCTCTTATCTAAACATCTCTGAAAAGTCGATGTTTCTGCCTCTACCACCATCCCAGGCAGCACGCTCCATGCACCCACCACTCTCTGTGTGAAAAAACCTGCCCCTCACATCTTCTTTTGAAGTTACCACCTCTCACTTTAAATGCATGCCCTCTGGTGGGAACCGCGGGGGACAGTGGATGAAAAGCCGATGATATCGGAAGAGTTGATGTTATACGGTGGCATCATTAGATGAAGTGCAATGGGGAGAGGGAGAGCAAGAGAGGTGAGCGAAGTCTGGGGATCAGATGGTTCAAGGCTCGAAGGCCAAAGCTTCTGGATCAGCACGTCCAGCGGTCTGCGATTCTGGGCAAGGGCTCGAAGGTTGCAGGCCTGAAGTCTGAGTCTGAGAGTCTGGGGCTGAGGTCTGGAGGTCACAAGTCTGGAAGCAGCTTGTCCTGATCGTGGCAGCTTAGCTATGTGTGTGAGTGGGAAAGGGGCTTGCTTTGCTGTTGCTGGTGTTGCCTGTGTTACTCTGGTGACTGTAGTGAGCACGCGGTGTTGGCACCAGAACTCTGGCAACACTTGCAAGCTGCCTCCGGAACATCATTAGGTTTCTGTTGGCCATTAACACAAGTGACGCATTTGACTGTATGTTTCGATGTAATCTGAATGTGAGTGGAATCCAGGTGAGAGTTTTCTGTTTTAATTTGCAGTGCCGAGCTTGGTGGTAGTTGCAGATACTTAAGGGACTCTTAGATAAGCACAGGAACGAGAGAAAAATGGAGGCCTATGTGGGTGGGAGGGGGGAGGCATGGAGAAGGGGTAAATTGATTTTGGAGTCGGTTAAAAGGTTGGCACAACACCATGGGCTAAAGGGTTTGTACAATGCTGCACTGTTCTATGTTTTACATTCTGACATCCCCCTATACTTTCCACCCATCACCTTGTTGTATTAGCCATTTCCAACCCGCAAAAAAGGCTCTGGCTGTCCACTTTGTCTGTCTCTCATACACCTCTATCAAGCCACCTCTCATCTTCCTTCGTGCGCGCCCTTCTACTTCAGTCATCACGACGGGAAACTGCAACTGCTCACACGTACCTTTCGAGGGGTCAGTGCCTCTAGGCCTCGAGGCTGGCGACTGGGCTGGGGCCCTGGTTGGCTTCGACTGGTCAGAGAGGGCAGTAGATGTGTGGACAGCCACAGCTCGGCTCTTCCTGAACTGACTGAGTAGCCCTTCCTGTCTCAGTGTCGCCTGCCGTTTTAAAAAAATAAATTTCACTAGTCATATTTTTGAAAAAATATTATTTTGAGACACAGCGCGGTGACAGGCCTTCCAGTCCAAGGGGTTCCCAGTTCTAATTGTAGCTCAGTGACGTGAACCCCCGCCCCCAGCATCCCCCTCCCACCCCCACGGATACTGCTGAGCAGATCCCCAGCTCTGTTCTACCCCCCCGCCCCCCCTCCCAACCTGCCTGCACAACAGACAACTCTCACCTCCTGTCCCCCACCAGGGCAGTGCTTACCACCAGGAGGTTCTTGTCCCGTTGCAGCTCCCTCAGCTGCTCACTCAGCTTCTGGGCCTCCCGCTGGTGTTGCTCTTCCTGTAGCTTCGCGCAGGTCTCCAGCCGCTCCTTGTCTCGCGCCGCCTGGCGGTCCGTTTGGCGCAGGGCCACCACTGTGTTTGCGAGAGACCGAGAAAACGCCTCAAACAGCTGCTAACGTAACAAACTGCCACCCTTGCCCATTTAAGGGGATTTGCTAGGTCACCGTATTTCTACAGTTGTATTGTGGAGAGCATTCTAACTGATTGCTTCACCGTTTGGTATGGAAGGGTGCACTGCACGGGGTTGGAAAAAGCTGCAGAGGGTCGTAAACTCAACCAGCTCCATTATGAGAGCTCTCTTCACCATCAAAGATATTTTCAAAAGGTGATGCCTCAGAAAGGCAGCGTCCATCATTAAAGACCCTCATCACTCAGGACATCCCCTCTTCTCATTACTACCATCTGGGAGAAGGTTCAGGAGCTTGAAGGCACACACTTAATGTTTTAGAAATAGCTTCTTCCACTCTACCATCAGATTCCATGAACCCATGAGGACTACCTCAGTATTTTGCTATGTGTTCGCACTGAGGCTCAGATGGTGAAGTCTGACTCTCCATCGAACCCAGTCACCCCCCACTTGAGCAAGACTGCTGGACCAACAACTACCCTGACTGACAGAAGAGCAACCCATTCACAGCCACCCGGTTAGAGAGACTGTCGGATTAGATTTAGGGGGACAAAGGAGTTTAGCTGGAGAACTCTTGGGACCCAGGACTTAACCCACTGAATCAGGGATGCTTCTCAAAGTTCATTTATTATCAAAGTACGTATACTTTATACAACCTTAGGTTCGTCCCCTTGCAGGCAGCCACAAAACAAAGAAACGTAATAGCACTCATTAAAAAAAGAAACCTGTCAAACACCCAAAGTGCAAAAAAAAAACATTCATAACTGAAGCCCACTGACATGAAGCCAGGCATCACTGTAGCTGATTCAGAAGCGCGGTAGTTACAGACAACTGCCTCAGTTCACTGCAGAGCAAGCAAACCACATGGAGCAGGCCCGTCTCTTGTCTCCAGCCCGACACCCCGACCTTCCCAATCTGTACAGGCCCATCTCTTGTCTCCAGCCCGACACCCTGACCTTCCCAATGTGTACAGGCCTGTCTCTTGTCTCCAGCCCAACACCCTGATCTTTGCAATCTGGCCTGGTGTTTAAATTGTCCAAACCTTGGGTTGCTCCTCACTCTGGGGCCTGAGCCCCGCTGCCTCGATTCAGTCCGTACCTGACCTTTTTAATTCGGCTTGGTGTTTAAATTGATCAAACCTTGGATCTTCCTTTGCTCTTGGGCCTGGGATCCACCTCGACTCTGCCTCACCTCCACTTGCCTTGCCTCGGTTCTGCTGCATCAAATTGTCTCCAAGTGCACTCCAGCAGTGGGCAAACATTGGCTCGTTCCCTGCTCTCTGGCCCGGACACCGCTGCCACAATTCCGCCCGTACATGCCATTCTGCAACCGTTCTGCACCTTCCAGACTTCAGTTCCCACCGCAAAAATGCTAAGTTCAAAAGCTCAATTCCGACAGGGAAATTACAGGCACCGACATAGTGTGCCCACAACTTACCAAGCCTAACTAAATGACTTTGGAATGTGGGAGGAAATCCACGTGGTTGCAGGAAGAATGTAGAAACTCCTTACAGACAGCGGTGGGAATTAAACCTTCTAAAACATTGCACTATGCTACCACACTGTCCAAAATGTCAGCACTTCCTTTCCTCCCACAGCAGACTGTGTGTTGTGCCAGAAGATGGACACCGTGATGATGGGTGGGGGACCCTCCCTGCCCTTGTCTCACCCCCCTCCCAGCCTGCCCCACTTACCTGCCTTGGTATGCTCCCTGCGCGCCTCGTTGAGTCGCTTCTCCATTTCGGACAGCTGCTCAGCTGCACGCCTCTCCACTTCCGCCATCTTCTCACGCAGGGCTGCAGGGACAACGCAGGCTGGTGAGCCTATCGCAGCCGCTGCTGGCTTGTTACTATCACACAGGATTTGGACTGCAAGTCCGTAAGACACAGGAGCAGAATTTGGCCGGTCAGCCCATTCTAATCATCCCATTACAGGAAGGATGTGCAGATGAGGTTCATCATGATGATGCCTGGATGAGTTACGAGGAGAGGCTGGACAAAATTGGATTGTTTTCTCTGAATTGCTCGAGAGGCATAGACAGTGCAGGCAGAATCCTTCTTCCCCCCAGAGTAGAAATGTCAGATACTGCAGCATATTAAATTAAGCTGAGGGAATATTTAAAGGAGAGGTCTATTTTACATAGAGAATGGTGGGTGCCTGGATAGTGATAGAAGCAAAATATGACAGTGGTGTTTAGGAGGCTTTTATATGAATACATGGAGAAGGGAGAGATCCCACGTTTAGGTTTTAACTTAGTTTAGCACAGATATTGTGGGCTGAAGGACCTGTCCCTGTGCTGTGCCATTTTGGGCCATTCCATACAACACTGTGCAGCAGTCTCAGACACGTATATAGCTCGACTGTCTAAGCCTGTTGCATAGTACTGTCGTGATTTTTATGTATTGAACTGTATTTATGCCACAAAAAGACAAATTTCATAACAAATGTGAGTGATGATAACCATTATTCTGATATGGGTCTCTACTGTGGACTGAGATTGGGAAGGGGACAGGGAGAGGAGAATCATGGTTGGGAAAAGGGAGGGAGTGGGAAGCACCAGAGAAACGTTCGGTTATGGTCAATAAACCACTTGTTTGGAATCCAACGACCTTGTCTGGTGTCTCAGGGATGGGTGTGTCTTCACCCAAGCCACCCCCCACCCTGGCATTCCTTCTCTGCCAACTGTCCCATACCTCTCCGCAGCAGACTGTGTGTCTCCACCTGCAACGTTCTCCACATCCTTTGTTCCCGTCAGGTTTACAAACTCGCTCTCTGCTCCACATTGACAAATACAATACTGTGCAAATGTTTTAGGCACCCTAGCTCTATAGATGTACCCAAGACTTTTGCACTGTGCTGTACTGTAAACCACCTCCTCCTCCAGTGTTATTCAGGGTGGGCTATCAACACTAGCCTGGTGGATGAATGGGCCTGGATCATAAGAACGAACTGAAATGGATGGACGATGTATGTTCTCCACTGCAGCTTCCCATCTTGGCTGTGGATTCCCTTTGCACCGCGCTCCAGCCTCACCTTCTTCGTAGTGCGCCTGCTGCCGGCACAGGTCTGCCTTTAGATCCTCCACGGCCTCCCAGGCCTCCTTCAGCTCCTGCTGGGCCTCGCTCAGCCGCTCGGTCAGCCTCCGCTGCTGTCGGGTCTCCTGCGCCAAGGCTTCCTCCAGCTGCCCCTTCACCGCCAGGTGCTCCTTCAAGTCCGCCTCAACTAAAATTAGAACAGGAAGAGGGGGAAATGGAGAAGGTCTCTCCAAAGAGGTTTCAGATAACAGAGGTGTGGCTTTAAATGCCAGTTTAGCATGGTTCAATCAAAACCCAACACCTCTCCAGGAGAAATTACAATCACTGTCAAATTTTGCCTGTGTTTATTGAAGCACCTATCCAGATGCATCACGCTTTGTACAGCAACTGTTCTACCTGTGACTGCAAGAAACTGCAGAGATTTGTGGACACATTCCACAGTCCACCATCCTTTCCTAACAGATTCCTTCATCTTCAGTACTTTACCTCTTCAACCTATCCCCTCCCAGCTTCTCACTTCAAATCTCCCCTCCCTCACTCTCACCTCCCCCCTCAGCTGGTTTCCCCTATCACCTGCCCACTTGTACTCCTTCCTCTCTCCCCACCTTCTAACTCCGGCGTCTGCCCCCTGCCTTTCCAGGCCTGATGAAGGAACATCGGCTGTTTATTCCTCACCATAGATGCTGCCTGACTCATTCAGTTCCTCCATCATCTTGTGTGTGTTCCTCAAGATTTTCAGCATCTACAGACCAGGTGTGGGTCTGGTGCAAACCGATGGGGTGGCTCCCAGAGGGGAGAGTGCCACAGCGTACTCACACTTCAGCCGCGCCTCTGTAACCTTCCTCTCAATCAGCTGCGAGTTCCGCCTCAGTTCAGCTGCCAGCTGGTCCCGCTCCCCGTTCAGCATCTCCAGCTCCTTCTCCAGATCCTCATAGGGGCGTCTGTGCGGGGAGAGCAGGAAAACGTATTGAGGGCTGTGACAGGTCCGCCAACCTTGCCAGGTTCTAGTGCAGGGCTGGCAAACCTATGGCATGTGCGCCCAAGATGGCATGCACAAAAATTTTGTTGGCATGAGGCATGCAGTGCCACCCCTCAATTCTTTAAATCCCACCCATTATGGAAAGAAGCACAATGATCATCTTTCCTGCCAAATGAAGCAGACAGTGATTTTTATGGCCCGAGAGCAGTGAGATGTTTTCATGTGAAGTATCTCACACCGGCATGGTGCCAGCTGGACAGTTGCAAGAACACGTGACACTGGATGATACACCTCACAGTCCTGGGGTCCACGGTACCTCACAGTCCTGGGGTCCACGGTACCTCACAGACCTGGGGTCCAGGGTACCTCACAGACCTGGGGTCCACGGTACCTCACAGTCCTGGGGTCCACGGTACCTCACAGTCCTGGGGTCCACGGTACCTCACAGTCCTGGGGTCCACGGTACCTCACGGACCTGGGGTCCACGGTACCTCACAGTCCTGGGGTCCACGGTACCTCACAGACCTGGGGTCCAGGGTACCTCACAGACCTGGGGTCCACGGTACCTCACAGTCCTGGGGTCCACGGTACCTCACAGTCCTGGGGTTCAGGGTACCTCACAGTCCTGGGGTCCAGGGTACCTCACAGACCTGGGGTCCAGGGTACCTCACAGACCTGGGGTCCACGGTACCTCACAGTCCTGGGGTCCACGGTACCTCACAGTCCTGGGGTCCACGGTACCTCACAGTCCTGGGGTCCACGGTACCTCACAGTCCTGGGGTCCACAGTATTGGCATAGCAAACCGTTACAATAATACTATTTACAAATGATGTTATTCTTCAATTGTCTATTGTATTTTGATGCTGTATCCTCTGGTCCTGGATCCTCCACTATTGGAAACATCCTCTCCATGTCCATTCTATCCAGGCCTTTCAATATCCGATAGGCTTCACAGAGATCCTCCCTTCATCCAAACTCTAGCCATCAAACATGCCCCATATTATATGTAAACCCTTTTATTCCTGGAATCATTCTTGAAATCCTCCTCTGGGCCCTCTCCAATGCCAACACATCCTTTCTTAGATATTGGGTCCAAAACTGCTCACAATACTGTGTGGTCTGCCTAATGTCTTATAAAGCTTCAACGTTAAATTCTTACTCTTGTAGTCTGGTCCTCTGGAAATGAATCCATTTTCCTTCTGTGTACTACCTCAGTGGGCTGTGTAATGACTTGATCTGCATGAACAAGTTAACTGTCCACTGTAAATTGTCCCTAGTGTGTAGTTGAATGGTCGAGGAATGGTGGGGGAGTTTATGGGAATGTGGGAAGAATAAAATGGGATTAATATCTGATTAGACTAAACGAGTGATTGATGGCTGAAGCGTCAGTTTCCTTGTTGTAAAAGCAAGGACGTAATGTTGAGACTTTATAAAGCACAGGTGAGGTCTCACTTGGAGTATTGTGAACAGTTTTGGGCCCCTTATCTAAGAAAGGATGTGCTAACATTGGAGAGGGTTCAAAGGAGATTCACAAAAATGATTCCACGATTGAATAGCTTGTTGTATGAAGAGCATTTGATGACTCTGGGCCTGTACTCACTGGGTTGAGAAGAATGAGGGGTGACCTCATTGAAATCTATTGAATGTTGGAAGGCCTCGATAGAGTGGATATGGAGAGGATGTTTCCTATGGTGGGGTAGTCCAAGACCAGAAGACACAGCCTCCGAATAGAGGGGCGTCCGTCCTTTTAGAACGGAGATGAGGAGGCATTTCTTTAGCCAGAGAGTGGTGAATCTGTGGAATCTGTTGCCACAGGCAGCTATGGAGGCCAAGTCCAGGTATATACATGGCAGAGATTGATAGATTCTTGATTGGTCACGGAATGAAGGGATATGGGGGAAGGCAGGAAATTGGGCCTGAGAGAGAAAATGGATCAGCCATTATGAACTGGCAGAGCAGACTCGATGGGTCAGATAGCCTAATTCTGCTCCAGTATCTTAAGGGCTGTCCCTCCTTCTGTAGGTTGTCCCCACTGTAAGGGGTGGCAAGAGTTTGGGGTGATGCGCCTGACCTGCACGTGAAGAGCAGAATGGGATTCGTGCAGATGGGTGCTTGAGGTTCAGCAAGTCCACAGTGGGCTGAGGACTCCACGAGAAGGCAGTGCCATCTCACCTCCTCTTCATCTGACATGGTACCAACCTGCCCACATCTCTGCCTGTCTCCCTGTGTCTCTCCTGTAGCTGAAGTCGAGCGAGTGCCTCCTTCCGGGCGCACAACCCTGGTCAGAGCAAAGCAGGATTGTCACAAGCGGTGCCACAGTGCCAAAAGCCCCCATCCTCACTCCGGCACAGACGCCACTGCTTCCCCTCTGTAGCCCACCCTCTCAGCCCCAGGAACTCCTGTTTCTTGCTGTGACTCAAGTTTGGGTATCTAACAAAGAGCTGCAGAGAGCTGAGCAGCACAGGCAAGATCATCCACCAGCCCTCTCCAAGCCTTGTGATGGTCACAGCGGGCTGGTGGCAGGTGAGGTAACAGGAGGTTAAAAGTTCAAAGTAAATCTATCATACCCTACCTTGAGATTCACCTGCTTACAGGCATTTACAGGGAAACTGAAATACAATAGGTTACAAAAATCTATATATAAAGAAAGACTGACAAACAACAGTGTAAATAACAATACTGAGAATAAAACTAGAACTAGAGATGATAGTGAAAGATGAAATACTGAAGGGGAACCGAAGGGGGATCTTCTTCACTCAGAGGGTGGTACCAATGGAGATGGTGGTTGCAGGTTTGATTGCAGCTTTTAAGACAAGTTTGGATCAGTATATGGATGGGAGGGGTATAGGAGGTTATGGTCCAGGTACAAGTTGATGGGACTAGGCAGAGTAACAGTTTGGCATGGACTAGATGGGCCAAATGGCCTGTTTCAGAGTCATTGTGCTCTATGATTCTAGCATAAGTTGTAAAAACAGTCCTTGAAGGTGAGTCTGTAGGTCACAGAATCAGTTCAGAGTAGTGATAAGAAGTTACCCATGCTATTAATCCATCAATGTGCAAAAAAAAAGGACAATATGTGCAAATAATATATTAAATAAATAATACTGAGAACACAAGATGTAGAGTCCTTGAAAGAGTCAGTAGATTGTGGAATCAGTTCAGAATTGTGGTGAGTGAAATTATCCATGCTGATTCAGGAGATTGATGTTTGTAGGGTATTAAACGTTCCTGAATGTGTTGGTGGGGGACTTGAGGCTCCTGTACCTCCTCCCGATAGTAGTCGCAAGAAGAGAGCACAGCCTTGATTGGGGGGGAGGGGGGTCCGAGATGATGGATGCTGCTTTCTCCTGGCAGCGCTCCTTGTAAACGTACGCAATGGTTAGCTCGCGTCTGCCCTCTTGTGCGCCCAGACATGCCCTCACAAAAATGTTGGAGGTTGACGCTGGTGTCCTCGGCAAGCTAGTCAACCGGCAATCCTGCCCACACTTCCTGAGAAAGCCCTATGGGAATCTGAGAGGATCCGCTGGAGTTTACTCACCGTGAATGGTGTCAATCCGCTTGTTGGCGAAGGTCACCCTCTGGCTCAGGTTCACCAGCTGACACAAGGCCGTCTTCAGCTCTGCCTCCTGCTCCAGGAACCTCTGGTAGAAACTAAAGAACAGGGGGGTGGTGAGGGTAAAAAGTGAGTTAATGCTGCAAGTTTATTTGCGGAAACTCTGAGGCCATTCCAAACGCTGCTGCCCGTTTCTTATCCTGCAGCAAATCACCCTCATGTTCACTGTCTCTCAGTTCAAAATAAATTTGTTATCTAAATACAAATACTGTATGTTGGCATATACAACGCTGACATTCATTTCCCTCTGGGCATACTCAATAAAAATATAGAATAATAAACATGGAAGACCACTCAACTTGGGTGTTCTTCCAGAGTGCAGAAGACAACAAACTGTGCAAATACAAAGAGAAATAAATAATGATAAATAAATAAGCAATACATATTGAGTAGTTGGATTCTGGTCTCTCCCTATCCATCTTAGCAAACTTATCAACTTCCGCGGAACAGACTGAACTGAAGGATCTTGAGGTCCACGTCCATCGATCTCTCAAATTTACCGCACAAGTTGATACAGTTGTTAAGAAGGTGCATATTGTGTTGGTCTTCAGTAGTCAGGAATTGAGTTCAAGAGCTGCGACATATTGTTGCAGTTCTATAAAACCCCGGTTAAGGGTCCACGTCCATTGATCTTTCAAAGTTGCCGGACAAGTGAAAAGAGTTCCCAGCGATGCCCAGACTGAATTCTTGCAGCACTTGGTGTGGATGAATGAGAATGGGATAAGGTACATTCGGGCGCCCTCTGCTGGGATGTAATATTCGTGCAGGGAAGTAAGCAGTGAGTTAGAAGTGCCATCCTACTGTTCGACTGCCAATCAATCAGAATTAAAACCAGGTTTATTATCACTTACATACCGTACTGTGCAGGGAGAGGAGAAGGTGGGGGAAGCAAAAGTCAGGCCCTCTAGCATGGAAACAGGCTCTTAGGCCAACTTGTCCATGTCACATGAAGCCCCATTTACTCTCAGTTGGCCCGTATCCTTATAACTCTTTCAATATACGTTGTTATTGCGCCTGCTTCAAATATTTCCTCTGGCAGCTCATTCCATACAAGCACCACACCCTGGGCAGAGATGTTCCCTCCAGACTCTTTTAACTCTTTTCCCTCTCAACTTAAACCTAAGTCCTCTTTTTTTTGTTACTTTTCCCTGGAGAAAAAAAGATTGCATGCATTCACACTACCTATGCTCCTGATGATTTTATACCCCCTCAGTGTCTTACACTCCAAGGAATAAAGACCATAAGATATAGGAGCAGAATTAGGCCATTTGGCCCATTGAGTCTCCTCTGTCATCTCATCATGGCTGATCCAATTTTCCTCTCAGCCCCAATCTCCTGCCTTCTCCCCATACCCCTTCATGCCCTGATCAATCAAAAATCTATCAACCTCTGCCTTAAATATACATAAAGACGGACTCCACAGCTGTCTGTGGCAATGAATTCCACAGAATCACTAGTAGTAGGCAGCCGTTGATCCCAGGGGATCATGGGTTTGCTCCTCTGGTGGACTGTGTCCTCTCCAGGGTGCAAGCCTGGGCGGGAAGATTTGAAGAACTGGCTGTCTCCCATTTGAGGAACTAGTAGGTTCCCCCTCTCCACGTCACTGATGTAGTTCAAGGGGCAAGCGCTGACACAGCTTGGCACCAGTGTTGTCGCAGAGGTTGCCAGAGTGAAGTTGTAAACAACATCAAACTGCCTTAGGGACCCCAACTCCGGATTTCTTCCTTGGGGTTTTACTCCTGAAGCCGTTCCCATGGGTGGGTATGGCCGCAAGGCAGCAGAGGTTTAAAATGAGAGTCTTCCTTCTCTACAGAATGACTATACTCTGGCTAGAGAAATTCCTCGTCACCTCTGCTCTAAAAAGATGCCCCTCTTTTCTGAGGCTCTGTTCTCTGGTCTTTGACTCTCCCGCCATAAGGATCATCCTCTCCACATCCCCTCTATCAAGTCCTTTCACCATTCCACAGCTTTCAATGAAGTCATCCCTCATTCTTCTGAATTCTAGGTAGTACAAACCCAGAGCCATCAAATGGTCTTCATATGACAACCTTTCAATTCTGGAATCATTTTCATGAACCTCCTTTGAACCCTCTCCAGTTTCAGCACATCTTTTCTAAGATTAGGGGCCCAAACCTGGTCCCAATACTCTTAATGAGGCCTCACCAGTGCTTTATAAAGTTTCAACATTATATCCTTGCTTTTATATTCTAGTCCTCTTGAAATGAAAGCTACATTAAATTTGTCTTCCTCACCCCACATTCAACCTGCAAATTAACCTTTAGGGAATCCTGCACAAGGACTCCCAAGCAACACACACAAAATGCTGTAGGGTCTTGGCCCGAAAATGTTGACTATATTCTTTTCCATAAACATTGCCTGGCCTGCTGAGTTCCTCCAACACTTTGTGTGTGTTACTTGGATTTCCAGCATTTGCAGATTTTCTCTTGTTTGTGCCAGGACTCCCAAGTCCCTTTGCACCTCAGTTTTTTGTATTTTCTCTCCATTTAGAAAATAGTCAACTCTTTCATTTCTTCCACCACTTCCTGACACTGTATTGCATCTGTCATTTCTTTGCCCATCCTCCTAATCTAAGTCCTTCTGTAGCGCCTCTACTTCCTCAAAACTACCTGCCCCTCCACCTATCTTCATATCTGAGTGGGAGTGCCGAGAAAGACATTTTTGAAATTTTCGTTATTTTTTTTCTCCAACGGCGTTCTGAGAGGCGGGACTGCGCAGGCGTGTGACGTCGGGCAGTGCAGCGCGGCAGATTTAAAAGGGCAGACATCCTGCTTCGGGTTTGATTCGAAGAAGGAGTCTGAGAGTCTGAGTGGGAGTGCTGAGAAAGACATTTTTGAAATTTTCGTTATTTTTTTTTCTCCAACGGCGTTCTGAGAGGCGGGACTGCGCAGGCGTGTGACGTCGGGCAGTGCAGCGCGGCAGATTTAAAAGGAACAGAGCCTCATAGAGCGGGCAGCGTAGTTTGTGGGCTGCGGAGTGAGCCGGGAACAGAGTGAAGGCTTAAGGGCTTCGGCTCAACGGGTTTAGGCGGAAACGGGCGAGGAAGGTTTGGCATTCATTTTCTGTTGTTATTTGAGGAGAGGGGCAGTATGAGTGTGAGGGCAGTTTGCTGTTCTCGGTGTCGGATGTGGGAGGCCCTGGAGTCTCCAAGCCTCCCGGACGTCTACATCTGTGCCAAGTGCATCGAGATGCAGCTCCTAAGGGACCGCATTACGGAACTGGAGCTGCAGCTCGATGACCTTCGTCTGGTCAGGGAGAGTGAGGAGGTGATAGAGAGGAGTTGCAGGCAGGTGGTTACGCCGGGGCCACGGGAGGCAGACAAGTGGGTCACGGTTAGGAGGGGGAAGGGGAAAGGTCAGGTAATAGGGAGTACCCCGGTGGCTGTGCCCCTTAACAACAGGTACTCCTGTTTGAGTACTGTTGCAGGGGGGGACAGCTTACCCGGGGGAAGCGACAGTGGCAGTGCCTCCGGCACAGAGTCCGGCCCTGTAGCTCAGAAGGGTAGGGCAAGGAAGAGGAGGGCAGTTGTGATAGGGGACTCGATAGTAAGGGGGTCAGATAGGCGATTCTGTGGACGCAGTCCAGAGACCCGGATGGTAGTTTGCCTCCCTGGTGCCAGGGTCCGGGATATTTCTGATCGTGTCCAAGATATCCTGAAGTGGGAGGGTGAGGAACCAGAGGTCGTGGTACATATAGGTACCAATGACATGGGTAGGAAAAGGGATGAGGTCCTGAAAGGAGAATATAGGGAGCTAGGAAGGGAGTTGAGAAAAAGGACCGCAAAGGTAGTAATCTCAGGATTACTGCCTGTGCCACGCGACAGTGAGAGTAGGAATGCGATGAGGTGGAGGATAAATGTGTGGCTGGGGGATTGGAGCAGGGGGCAGGGATTCAAGTTTTTGGATCATTGGGACTTCTTTTGGCGCAGGCGTGACCTGTACAAAAAGGACGGGTTGCACTTGAATCCTAGGGGGACCAATATCCTGGCAGGGAGATTAGCGGGGGCTACTGAGGTGACTTTAAACTAGAATGGTTGGGGGGTGGGAATCAAATTAAAGAGGCTAGGTGTGAGGAGGTTAGTTCACTACAGGGGGATGGGAACCAGTGCAGAGAGGCAGAGGGGTGTAAAGTGAGGGTAGAAACAAAAAGTACTATGGAGAAAAGTAAAAGTGGCAGGCCAACAAATCCAGGGCAAGCATTAAAAAGGGCCACTTTTCAGCATAACTGTATAAGGGCTAAGAGAGTTGTAAAAGAGCGCCTGAAGGCTTTGTGTGTCAATGCAAGGAGCATTCGTAATAAGGTGGATGAATTGAAAGTGCAGATTGTTATTAATGATTATGATATAGTTGGGATCACAGAGACATGGCTCCAGGGTGACCAGGGATGGGAGCTCAACGTTCAGGAATATTCAATATTCAGGAGGGATAGACATGAAGGAAGGGGAGGTGGGGTGGCGTTGCTGGTTAAAGAAGAGATTAACGCAATAGAAAGGAAGGACATAAGCCGGGAAGATGTGGAATCGATATGGGTAGAGCTGCGTAACACTAAGGGGCAGAAGACGCTGGTGGGAGTTGTGTACAGGCCACCTAACAGTAGTAGTGAGGTCAGAGATGGTATTAAACAGGAAATTAGAAATGTGTGCAATAAAGGAACAGCAGTTATAATGGGTGACTTCAATCTACATGTAGATTGGATGAACCAAATTGGTAAAGGTGCTGAGGAAGAGGATTTCTTGGAATGTATGTGGGATGGTTTTTTGAACCAACATGTCGAGGAACCGACTAGAGAGCAGGCTATTCTGGACTGGGTTTTGAGCAATGAGGAAGGGTTAATTAGCAATCTTGTCGTGAGAGGCCCCTTGGGTAAGAGTGACCATAATATGGTGGAATTCTTCATTAAGATGGACAGTGACATAGTTAATTCAGAAACAAAGGTTCTGAACTTAAACAGGGGTAACTTTGAAGGTATGAGACGTGAATTAGCTAAGATAGACTGGCAAATGACACTTAAAGGGTTGACGGTGGATATGCAATGACAAGCATTTAAAGGTTGCATGGATGAACTACAACAATTGTTCATCCCAGTTTAGCAAAAGAATAAATCAAGGAAGGTAGTGCACCCGTGGCTGACAAGAGAAATTAGGGATAGTATCAATTCCAAAGAAGAAGCATACAAATTAGCCAGAGAAAGTGGCTCACCTGAGGACTGGGAGAAATTCAGAGTTCAGCAGAGGAGGACAAAGGGCTTAATTAGGAAGGGGAAAAAAGATTATGAGAGAAAACTGGCAGGGAACATAAAAACGGACTGTAAAAGCTTTTATAGATATGTAAAAAGGAAAAGACTGGTAAAGACAAATGTAGGTCCCCTGCAGACAGAAACAGGTGAATTGATTATGGGGAGCAAGGACATGGCAGACCAATTGAATAATTACTTTGGTTCTGTCTTCACTAAGGAGGACATAAATAATCTTCCAGAAATAGTAGGGGACAGAGGGTCCAGTGAGATGGAGGAACTGAGCGAAATACATGTTAGTAGGGAAGTGGTGTTAGGTAAATTGAAGGGATTGAAGGCAGATAAATCCCCAGGGCCAGAGGGTCTGCATCCCAGGGTGCTTAAGGAAGTAGCCCAAGAAATAGTGGATGCATTAGTGATAATTTTTCAAAACTCGTTAGATTCTGGACTAGTTCCTGAGGATTGGAGGGTGGCTAATGTAACTCCACTTTTTAAAAAAGGAGGGGGAGAGAAACCGGGGAATTATAGACCGGTTAGCCTAACGTCGGTGGTGGGGAAACTGCTGGAGTCAGTTATCAAGGATGTGATAACAGCACATTTGGAAAGCGGTGAAATGATCGGACAAAGTCAGCATGGATTTGTGAAAGGAAAATCATGTCTGACGAATCTCATAGAATTTTTTGAAGATGTAACTAGTAGAGTGGATAGGGGAGAACCAGTGGATGTGGTATATTTGGATTTTCAGAAGGCTTTTGACAAGGTCCCACACAGGAGATTAGTGTGCAAACTTAAAGCACACGGTATTGGGGGTAAGGTATTGGTGTGGGTGGAGAGTTGGTTAGCAGACAGGAAGCAAAGAGTGGGAATAAACGGGACCTTTTCAGAATGGCAGGCGGTGACTAGTGGGGTACCGCAAGGCTCAGTGCTGGGACCCCAGTTGTTTACAATATATATTAATGACTTGGATGAGGGAATTAAATGCAGCATCTCCAAGTTTGTGGATGACACGAAGCTGGGTGGCAGTGTTAGCTGTGAGGAGGATGCTAAGAGGATGCAGGGTGACTTGGATAGGTTGGGTGAGTGGGCAAATTCATGGCAGATGCAATTTAATGTGGATAAATGTGAAGTTATCCACTTTGGTGGAAAAATAGGAAAACAGATTATTATCTGAATGGTGGCCGATTAGGAAAAGGGGAGGTGCAACAAGACCTGGGTGTCATTATACACCAGTCATTGAAAGTGGGCATGCAGGTACAGCAGACGGTGAAAAAGGCGAATGGTATGCTGGCATTTATAGCGAGAGGATTTGAGTACAGGAGCAGGGAGGTACTACTGCAGTTGTACAAGGCCTTGGTGAGACCACACCTGGAGTATTGTGTGCAGTTTTGGTCCCCTAATCTGAGGAAAGACATCCTTGCCATAGAGGGAGTACAAAGAAGGTTTACCAGATTGATTCCTGGGATGGCAGGACTTTCATATGAAGAAAGACTGGATGAACTGGGCTTGTACTCGTTGGAATTTAGAAGATTGAGGGGGGATCTGATTGAAACGTATAAGATCCTAAAGAGATTGGACAGGCTAGATGCAGGAAGATTGTTCCCGATGTTGGGGAAGTCCAGAACAAGGGGCCACAGTTTGAGGATAGAGGGGAAGCCTTTTAGGACCGAGATTAGGAAAAACTTCTTCACACAGAGAGTGGTGAATCTGTGGAATTCTCTGTCACAGGAAACAGTTGAGGCCAGTTCATTGGCTATATTTAAGAGGGAGTTAGATATGGCCCTTGTGGCTAAAGGGATCAGGGGGTATGGAGGGAAGGCTGGGGCAGTGTTCTGAGTTGGATGATCAGCCATGATCATAATAAATGGCGGTGCAGGCTCGAAGGGCCGAATGGCCTACTCCTGCACCTATTTTCTATGTTTCTATGTTTCTATATCGTCTGCAAACATTGCAACAAAGCCATCAATTCCATCATCAAATAATCGACATATAATGTAAAAATAATCCGTCCCAACACAGACCACTGTGGAACACCACTAGCCACTGGCAGCCAGCCAGAAAAGGTTCCCTTTATTCCTACTCTTTGCTTCCTGCCAATCAGCCACTGCTTTGTCCATGCTAGAATCTTTACTGTAATAATTTGAGCTCGTAGCTTGTTGAACAGCCTCATGCATAGCACCTTGTCTAAGATCTTCTGAAAATTCAAGTACACAACATCAACCAATTCTCCCTTGTCTATGCTGCTTGATATTTCTTCAAAGAATTCCAACAGATTTGCCAGGCAAGATTTTCCCTTGAGGAAACCATGCTGAGTGCAATCTATTTTAACATGTTCTTCCAGGTACCCTGAGAATTCATCCTTAATAATCAATTTCAACATCTTCTGAACCACTGACTGGCCTATAGTTTCTCTTCTTCTACTTCTCTCCCTTCTTGAACAGTGGAGTGATGTTTGCAATTTTCCAGTCTTCCTGAACCATGCCAGCATCTAGTGATTCTTGAAAGATCATTACTAATGCCTCCACAATCTCTTCAGCCACCTCTTTCAGAACCCTGGAGTGTACACCTTCTGGTCCAGGTGACTTATCTACCTTCATCCCTTTCAATTTCCCCAAGAACCTTCAGTCTAGTTATAGTAACTTCACACACTTCATGACCCCTATCAACTAGAACTTCCACCATAATGCTGCTGTCTTCCACAGTGAAGACTATGCAAAATACTTATTCAGTTCATCTGCCATTTCCTTGTCCCCCATTACTACCTCTCCAGTATCGTTATCCAGTGGTCCAAATTCCACTCTTGTCTCTCTTTTACACCTTATGTATCTGAAGAAACTTTTGGCATCCTCTTTAATATTACTGGCTAGCTTACTTACGTATTCCATCTTTACCTTCATAATGACTTCTTAGTTGCCTCGTGTTGGTTTTTAAAATCTTCTCAATCCTCTAACATCCCTCTATTTTTTGCTCTATTATGTGCCCTCTCTTTGGCTTTTATGTTGGCTTTGACTTCTGTTGTTAGCCACGGTTGTGTCATCTTTCCTTCAGAATACTTCTTCCTCTTTGGGATGTATATATCCTGTGCCTTCTGAATTGGCTCCAGAAATTCCAGCCATTGCTGCTCTGCCATCACCGCTGCCAATGTTCTTTTCCAGTCAATTCTGGCCAACTCCTCTCTCATGCCTCTGTAATTCCCTTTACTCCACTGTAATACTGATACATCTGACTTTAGCTTCTCCTTCTCAAATTTCAGGGTGAATTCTATCATATTATAGATATGATAGAATTATATATAACATATATAATAGGTATACATTATAACATATCATATTATGATCACTTGCCCCAAGAGTTCTTTTACTTTAAGCTCTCTAATCAATTCTAATTTATTGCACAACTCCCAGTCCAGAATAGCTGATCCTCTAGTGGGCCCAACTTTGAGCTGCTCTAAAAAGAAATCTTGTAGGCACTCTAGAACAGCGGTCCCCAACCACCGGGCCGCGAGGAAACGGTATGAATCAGCTGTACCTTTTCTCATTCCCTGTCACGCACTGTTGAACTTGAACATAGGGTGCCAACTGTCCCGTATTTGCTGGGACATCCCGTATATTGGGCTATATTTGTCCCATACGGGACCATCCTTGTCCCGTATTTCCCCCGCTAAGGTAGAGCATTTCTATGAAAGCTTTCGTGCTGAAATGATGTAAAGTGAAGAAGCAATTACCATTAATTCATATGGGAAAAATTTTTGAGCGTTCCCAGACCCAAAAAACAACCTAACAAATCATACCAAGTAACACATAAAACTGAAAATAACACTAACATATAGTAAAGGCAGGAATGATTTGATAAATACACAGCTTATATAAAGTAGAAATAATGTATGTACAGTATAGTCGGGAAGATGAAGGCACAACTGATTTGTGGGGTGCAAAAAAATCGGCACGTATGCGCATGCGCACACAGGTGGCTGCGCAAGGCTTCATGGTCACGGTAGTCTTTCCTGGGGTAAAGTGTCCCGGGATTTGACTGCTAATTTTGTCCCTTATTTGGGAGTGAGAAAGTTGGCAACCCTAACTGTAAAGACATGTTGAGGTGAGTTTAACCCTACTTGAACACCACCCCCGCGCACCCCCCCACCCAGTCGGCTGGTCCGCAAGAATATTGTCAATATTAAACCGGTCCACGGTGCAAAAAAGTTTGGGGACCCCTGCTCTAGAAACTCCCCTCCTGTGATCCAGCACCAACCTGATTTTCCTTGCATATTGAAGTCTCTCATGATGATTGTAACCTTGCCCTTTTGGCACGCATTTTCTATCTCCCATTGTAATTTATAGGCCACATTCTTATGAAACACCCTGGTTTCCTTGGCTGCGTAAGCCTAGGGGAAAACACTCTCAAGTTCCGCCAAACTCATGAGATTGAGATGGCTCGTCCCACCCCAAACCCCAGTTTGTGTTGATGCTGAGTAATTTGTTACAAATTAGTGCCACAAAATAACAGACACTGCACTGTATACAATTAAAGGAATTATATTTATGAATCTTAACTAAAGGGTTGGTTAAGAATAAGTCCCTTCCTCTCCAAATTTCCGATGTCCAGACTGGCCGCTGGTCAAAGCTCTTTTTTTTTTATAAAAAGTCCTAGCCTTCCCAACTTTTCCCTATAACTCAAGCCCATGAGCCCTGGCAACATCCTCATAAATCTTCTTTGCACTCCTTTCAACTTCATGAGGTTTTCCCTACAATAGGGTGACCAAACCTATACAGTACACAATACTCCAAGTGCAGCCTCACCAACATCTTCTACAACATAACGTCCAATTCCTGAACTCAGTGCCCTGACTGATGATGGCCTGTGTGCAAAAACCCTCCCTATGTACCTGTGCTGTCACTCTCAGGGAACTATGGACTTGTACCTCTAGGTCCTGTTCTACAACTCTAGCTATTCAATGTTAAAGCCCTCTCCTGGTTGGTTTGACTTGCCAAAGTGCAACACCTCACACTTATTCGAATGGCATTTGCCAGATGTGCTGGCAGTGCACTTACTAAACCCTGCAAACAGCAAAACGTTAGCTTATCAATCTAACAGGATGCTGCTCAATCTAATCTAATCTGTCACACCACCTACCTGCTCATTTGCTCTTGGATGTGGTGTAGGGCATCGTCAGCTCGGTTTGCCATCTCCTGAAACCGAACCACACTATTCTGAGCATCAGCCAGCTCATCTCTGAGGGACTGCAAGGGAAAACAGATGAAAACCTACCTTAGGAAGTCATTGAGTAACTCAGCATGGATATAGGCCCTTCAGCCCAACTCACCCATGCCAGCCAAGGATGATTACGCCGAGGGTGTTGGTACAGCTGTGAATGTTGTCTACATGGATTTTGGGAAGATGTTTGACAAGGTGCCTTGTGGCAGGCTCATTCAGAAGATTAAGATGCATGGGATCCATGGTGAATTGGCCTTTTGGATTCAGAACTGGCTTGCCTATCGAAGACACAATGTAGTGGTTGAAGGGACTTAGTCTAGCTGGAGATCTGCAATTAGTTGTGTATTGGGAATGTGTAAAGAGATCTGCGCTGGGACTTCTGCTGCTTATCATGTATATGAGTGACCTAGGTGGGTGGGTTAGTCACTTTGCAGATGATATGAAGATTGGTGGTGTTGGGATAGTGTAGACAACAGGCAAGGAATACAGTGGGACATAGGTCAGTCAGAGATATGGGCTGAGGTACGGCATATGGAGTTTAACCTGACCAAATGCGAACAGCTGAACCTTGGTAGGTCAAATGTAAAGGACAGCACACTTCTAAAGGCAGGACCCTTAACAGTATTGATTAGCAGATGGATCTTGGGTCTAAATTCATAGCTCCCTGAAAGTGACTACACAGGTTGATAGGGTGGTTAACAAAATGTATGGCATGCTTGTCGAGGCACCGAGTTCAAAAGTCAAGAAGTTATGTTGCAGCTTTATAAAACTCCAGTTCGGCCACATCTGGAGTACTGCATGCAGTTCTATTATAGAAAGAATATTGAGGCTTTGTAGAGGATGCAGAAGAGGTATACCAGGATGCTGCCTGGATTAGACATTAGACAGCACGCACTATAACAAAATGTTGGACAAACTTGGGTTGTTTTCTCTGGAGAAGCAGAGGCTGAGGGGAGATCTGAGAGATTAATAAGATTGTGAAAGACTAGAGTAGGCAAACAGCATCTTTTTCCAACGAGCATGCAGTTAAGGTAAGAGTGAGTAATTTCAAAGGAGGCCCGAGGGCAAGTTTTTGTCTTTTAACACAGGTGCCTGGAATGTGCTCTCTGGGATGGTGGTAGAGGCAGATACATCGGGGACTTTTAAGAGACATTCAGACAGGCACATGAATGTGAGGAAAATGGAAGACATGGACATTGTGCAGGCAGAGGGGATTAGTTTAGTTGGCCACATCAAAGTTGCTGGTGAACGCAGCAGGCCAGGCAGCATCTCTAGGAAGAGGTACAGTCGACGTCTCGGGCCGAGACCCTTTGTCGAAGAAGGAAGTCTGAGAATCGGAGCGGGAGTGCAAGGAAGCCATTTTTGAATTTTTCATTTTTTTTTCCGTCGGCGTTCAGAGAGGCGGGACTGCGCAGGCGTGTGATGTCGGGCAGTGAAGCGCAGATTTAAAAGGAACAGAGCCTCATACAGCGGGCAGCGTAGTTTGCAGGCGGCGGAGTGAGCTGGGAGCAGAGTGAAGGCTTAAGGGCTTTGGCTCAATGGGCTTAGGCAGAAACGGGCGAGGCGAGGAAGGTTTGGAATTCATGGTTTGTTGTTATTTGAGGAGAGGGGCAGTATGAGTGTGAGTGCAGTTTGTTGTTCTCGGTGCCGGATGTGGGAGGCCCTGGAGTCTCCAAGCCTCCCGGACGTCCACATCTGCGCCAGGTGCGCCGAGATGCAGCTCCTAAGGGACCGCGTTAGGGAACTGGAGCTGCAGCTCGATGACCTTCGTATGGTCAGGGAGAGTGAGGAGTTGATAGAGAGGAGTTACAGGCAGGTGGTCACACCGGGGCCATGGGAGGCAGACAAGTGGGTCATGGTTAGGAGGGGGAAGGGGAAGGGTCAGGTAATAGAGAGTACCCCGGTGGCTGTGCCCCTTGACAATAGGTACTCCTGTTTGAGTACTGTTGGGGGGGACAGCTTACCTGGGGGAAGCGACAGTGGCCGTGCCTCCGGCACAGAGTCCAGCCCTGTAGCTCAGAAGGGTAGGGAGGGGAAGAGGAGGGCAGTTGTAATAGGGGACTCGATAGTAAGGGGGTCAGATAGGCGATTCTGTGGACGCAGTCCAGAGACCCGGATGGCAGTTTGCCTCCCTGGTGCCAGGGTCTGGGATATTTCTGATCGTGACCAAGATATCCTGAAGCGGGAGGATGAGGAGCCAGAGGTCGTGGTACCTATAGGTACCAATGACATGGGTAGGAAAAGGGAAGAGGTCCTGAAATGAGAATATAGGGAGTTAGGAAGGGAGTTGAGAAAAAGGACTGCAAAGGTAGTAATCTCGGGATTACTGCCTGTGCCACGCGACCATGAGAGTAGGAATGCAATGAGGTGGAGGATAAATGCGTGGCTGGGGGATTGGAGCAGGGGGCAGAGATTCAAGTTTTTGGATCATTGGGACCTCTTTTGGCGCAGGCGTGACCTGTACAAAAAGGACGGGTTACACTTGAATCCTAGGGGGACCAATATCCTGGCGGGGAGATTTGCGAGGGCTACTGAGGTGACTTTAAACTAGAATGGCTAGGGGTGGGAATCAAATTAAAGAGACTAGGAGAGAGGAGGTTAGTTTACAACAGGGGGATGGGAACCAGTGCAGAGAGACAGAGGGGTGTAAAATGAGTGTAGAAGCAAAAAGTAGTAAGGTGAAAAGTAAAAGTGGCAGGCTGGCAAATCCAGGGCAAAAATCAAAAAGGGCCACTTTTCAACATAATTGTATAAGGGCTAAGAGTGTCGTAAAACCGAGCCTGAAGGGTTTGTGTGTCAATGCAAGGAGCATTCGTAACAAGGTGGATGAATTATAAGTGCAGATTGTTATTAATGAATATGATATAGTTGGGATCACAGAGACATGACTCCAGGGTGACCAAGGATGGGAGCTCAACATTCAGGCATATTCAATAGTCAGGAGGGATAGACATGAAAGAAAAGGAGGTGGGGTTAGCATTGCTGGTTAGAGAGGAGATTAACGCAATAGAAAGGAAGGACATTAGCCGGGAGGATGTGGAATCGATATGGGTAGAGCTGCATAACACTAAGGGGCAGAAAACGCTGGTGGGAGTTGTGTACAGGCCACCTAACAGTAGTAGTGAGGTTGGGGATGGTATTAAACAGGAAATTAGAAATGTGTGCAATAAAGGAACAGCAGTTATAATGGGTGACTTCCATCTACATATAGATTGGGTGAACCAAATTGGTAAGGGTGCTGAGGAAGAGGATTTCTTGGAATGTATGCGGGATGGTTTTTTGAACCAACATGTCGAGGAACCAACTAGAGAGCAGGCTATTCTAGACTAGGTATTGAGCAATGAGGAAGGGTTAATTAGCAATCTAGTCGTGAGAGGCCCCTTGGGTAAGAGTGACCATAATATGGTGGAATTCTTCATTTAAGATGGAGAGTGACATAGTTAATTCAGAAACAAAGGTTCTGAACTTAAAGAAGGGTGACTTTGAAGGTATGAGACGTGAATTAGCTAAGATAGACTGGCAAATGACACTTAAAGGGTTGACAGTGGATATGCAATGGCAAGCATTTAAAGGTTGCATGGATGAAATACAACAATTGTTCATCTCAGTTTGGCAAAAGAATAAATCAAGGAAGGTAGTGCACCCGTGGCTGACAAGAGAAATTAGGGATAGTATCAATTCCAAAGAAGAAGCATACAAATTAGCCAGAAAAAGTGGCTCACCTGAGAACAGGGAGAAATTCAGAATTCAGCAGAGGAGGACAAAGGGCTTAATAAAGAAGGGGAAAAAAGATTATGACAGAAAACTGGCAGGGAACATAAAAACGGACTGTAAAAGCTTTTATAGATATGTGAAAAGAAAAAGATTGGTTAAGACAAATGTAGGTCCCTTACGGTCAGAAACAGGTGAATTGATTATGGGGAGCAAGGACATGGCAGACCAATTGAATAATTACTTTGGTTCTGTCTTCACTAAGGAGGACATAAATAATCTTCAGGAAATAGTAGGGGACAGAGGGTCCAGTGAGATGGAGGAACTGAGGGAAATACATGTTAGTAGGGAAGTGGTGTTAGGTAAATTGAAGGGATTAAAGGCAGATAAATCCTCAGGGCCAGATGGTCTGCATCCCAGAGTGCTTAAGGAAGTAGCCCAAGAAATAGTGGATGCATTAGAGATAATTTTTCAAAACTCTTTAGATTCTGGATTAGTTCCTGAGGATTGGAGGGTTGCTAATGTAACCCCGCTTTTTAAAAAAGGAGGGAGAGAGAAACTGGGGAATTATAGACCGGTTAGCCTGACATCGGTGGTGGGGAAAATGCTAGAGTCAGTTATCAAAGATGTGATCACAGCACATTTGGAAAGCGTTGAAATCATCAGATAAAGTCAGCATGGATTTGTGAAAGGAAAATCATGTCTGACGAATCTCTTAGAATTTTTTGAGGATGTTACTAGTAGAGTGGATGGGAAGAACCAGTGGATGTGGTATATTTGGATTTTCAAAAGGCTTTTGACAAGGTCCCACACAGGAGATTAGTGTGCAAACTTAAAGCACACGGTATTGGGGGTAAGGTATTGATGTGGATAGAGAATTGGTTGGCAGACAGGAAGCAAAGAGTGGGAATACATGAGACCTTTTCAGAATGGCAGGCAGTGACTAGTGGGGTACCGCAAGGCTCAGTGCTGGGACCTCAGTTGTTTACAATATATATTAATAACTTGGATGAGGGAATTAAATGCAGCATCTCCAAGTTTGCGGATGACACGAAGCTGAGCGGCAGTGTTAGCTGTGAGGAGGATGCTAAGAGGATGCAGGGTGACTTGGATAGGTTAGGTGAGTAGGCAAATTCATGGCAGATGCAATTTAATGTGGATAAATGTGAGGTTATCCACTTTGGTGGCAAAAACAGGAAAACAGATTATTATCTGAATGGTGGCCGATTAGGAAAAGGGGAGGTGCAATGAGACCTGGGTGTCATTATACACCAGTCATTGAAAGTGGGCATGCAGGTACAGCAGGCGGTGAAAAAGGCGAATGGTATGTTGGCATTCATAGCAAGAGGATTCCAGTACAGGAGCAGGGAGGTACTACTGCAGTTGTACAAGGCCTTGGTGAGACCACACCTGGAGTATTGTGTGCAGTTTTGGTCCCCTAATCTGAGGAAAGACATCCTTGCCATAGAGGGAGTACAGAGAAGGTTCACCAGATTGATTCCTGGGATGGCAGGACTTTCATATGATGAAAGACTGGATGAACTAGGCTTATACTCATTGGAATTTAGAAGATTGAGGGGGGATCTTATTGAAACGTATAAAATCCTAAAGGGATTGGACAGGCTAGATGCAGGAAGATTGTTCCCGATGTTGGGGAGGTCCAGAACAAGGGGTCACAGTTTGAGGATAAAGGGGAAGCCTTTTAGGACTGAGATTAGGAAAAACTTCTTCACACAGAGAGTGGTGAATCTGTGGAATTCTCTGCCACAGGGAACAGTTGAAGCCAGTTCATTGGCTATATTTAAGAGTGAGTTAGATATGGCCCTTGTGGCTAAAGGGATCAGGGGATATGGAGGGAAGGCTGGGGCGGTGTTCTGAGTTGGATGATCAGCCATGATCATACTGAAATCCGGTGCAGGCTCGAAGGGCCAAATGGCCTACTCCTGCACCTATTTTCTATGTTTCTATGTCAGGACTGAAACGTCAACTGTACCTCTTCCTACAGATGCTGCCTGGCCTGCTGTGTTCACCAGCAACTTTGATGTGTGTTGCTTGAATTTCCAGCATCTGCAGAATTCCTCGTGTTATAGTTTAGTTGGCCATTTGATTACTAATTTAATTTGGCACATTGTTGAGCCAAAGGGCTTGATTCTGTGCTGTACTGTTCTGTTCAAAGTTCTGAGCTGGTCCCATTTGTCCATGTTAGACCCATATTCCTCTAAGCTCTTCCTATCCATATGTCTTATAAGTGTAGTTATTGTGCCTTCCTCGAGGTGCCTGCTTTATCCTGGATAGTATGGAATTTCTTGCTTTGTTGGAATTGCCCTGAGCCAGGCAGGTAGACGGAATCTTATCGTGCTCCTGACTTGTGCCTTACAGATAGTGGAAAGGCTTTGGTGGGGTGGGGGGTTAGCAGATGAGCCGTTTGTCACAGCAGCAAGTCATGCAGAGGGAGAGGGGAGGGAGGGGGAGGGAACAGGAGGAAGAGAGATACAGGGGAAGAGAAAGAGAGAGAGATAAAGTCTTGGTAGATGGTTAAACCCTCAGTTAATGATTAGATTCAAAGCAAAATGTTCCAGCTAAAAGCACCCTGATGAAATATTTTCTCAGGTACCCTCTGAAATATTTACTTTTATACTGTTGTGTTCTCCTCTGTAAAGTACACAGGTGCTCACGCTCTCCTCTAATGGTCACTCACCTGGTTTTTCACTCGCTCCATGCCCACCTCTGCAGTCCTGTCCTGTAAGCTGTGGACCAGCACGGCATGTTCTTGACCTTTCGTTGCAAGCTCCGCCTCCAGGTGTGCAACCTGCACTGGTACAAGAATTTCAGCTGCACAAGCTTCATAATAAATGACCTGCTGAGCTAACGGCTTCAGGAAGGTACAGCAAAAGGCGGAGCATACAGGAGGGAGATTGAAAATCTGGCTGAATGGTGCCACAACAACAACAACCACTCACTCAACGTCAGCAAGACCAAAGAACGGATTATTGGCTACAGGAGGAAGAAACCGGAGATCCACAAGCCAGTTCTTATTAGAGGATTGGAGGTGGAGTGGTTCAGTAACTTTAAATTCCTTGGTGCTATCACGTCAGAGGATCTGTCCTGGGACCAGCACGTATGTGTCAACACAGAGACAGCACAGCAGTACCTCTACTTCCTTAGATATCTGTGCAGTTTTGGCATGTCACATAAAACTTTTATCGATACACAGTGGAAACTATCCAAACTGGTTGCATTGCAGTCTGGCATGGAAACACCAATACCCAGGAATGAAAAAGCCTACAAAAAGTGGTGAACACAGCTTAGTCCATCACAGGCAAAGCCCTCCCCATCAGAGAGCACGGCCACAGGAAAGCAGCATCTATCATCAAGGACCCCCACCATCCAGGCTATGCTCTCTTCTCACTGCTGCATCAGGAAGAAGGTACAGGAGCCTCAGATCTCACACCACCATGTTCAGGAACGGTTATTACCCATCAACCATCAGGATCCTGAACCGGTGTAGATAACTTCACTCACCTCAACTCTGAACTGATTCCACAACCTATGGACTCACTCAGTACCACTCTACAACTCATGTTCTCAATATTATTTATTCATTGATTGATTGATAGGTCAACTGATTGATTGCACATTGGCTGCTTGTCACCCTTTGTGTGTAGTTTTTCACCGATTCTATTGCATTTCTCTGTTGTCTGAATGCCTGCAAGAAAGTGAATCTCAGGGTAATATGGTGACAGACAGAGGCAGTATGTAGTGAGATACTACACATTGCATCTGTTCGCAGTACAGAGCAAAAGTGGAGCGGCTGGTGGATTGGTGTGAGAAGAACAACCTAAGCCTGAACGTAGGGAAGACAAATGAAATCATTGTGGACATCAGAAGGGTGCAGACAAACAATCTCCCTCTGTGAATACATGGCTCCTCCTTAGACGGTTAAGTGCACCAAGTTCCTGGGAGTTCACATCATGGATGACCTCACCTGGTCCCTTAATATCATCTCTCTGAACGAGAAGGCAGAGCAGTGCCTCCACTTCCTCGAGATTGAGGTAAGCAAGGCTCTCACAACCCCACATCCTAACTGTATTTTATAGAAGCACCACTGAGAGCATCCTGACAAGTTGCATCTCTACCTGGAAAGGGAGCAGTCGAGCACTGGACCGAAAGTCCCAACAAAGGACTGTGAGAACAGCTCAGAGGATCACTGGGGTCTCCCTACCATCCATCAGAGATATTTATCAGGAATGCTGCATACCTAGAGCCCTTAGTATTAGTAAGGATCCCACCCATCAATCCAGCATCCTCTTTGACGTTCTACCATCAGGCAAGAGACTGTGACATATAAAAACAAGAACGGTCAGGCTGAGAAACCGTTTCTTCCCCCAGGCCATTTGGCTTCAGAACTTCCAGCCATATCATATTTGAAGTGTCACTGGTTAATCTATTCCATACCTTACAATATTAAATATTAATGCACTTTAGTTTATTACTTGTGTGATCCATCCGTAGATTTTATCCTTACCGTCATAAGTTATCATGTGTTATCTGTGTTATGTGTACTAGTGTGCTTTACACCCTGGTTTGAGGAAACATTGCCTTGTTTCTATATACATTATACGGTTATACATATGTATGTTGTTAAATGAGGATACCAGAAGCTTCTTCAGATACATAAAGTGTTAAAGAGAGGCAAGAGTGGATATTGGACCACTGGAAAATGACGATGGAGAGGTAGTAATGAGGGACAAGAAAGTGGTGGATGAACTGAATACGAGAAAATCTGCAGATGCTGGAAATTCAAGCAACACACACAAAATGCTGGTGGAACGCAGCAGCAGGCCAGGCAGCATCAGCACCAGACCAGGCCAGATGCTGCCTGGCCAGATGAACTGAATAAGTATTTTGCATCAGTCTTCACTGTGGAAGTTCCAGAGAGTCAGGGGTCAGAAGTTACCACTACTAGGGAGAAGACTGTTGGGAACCTGCAAGGTCTGAAGTCACCTGGATCAGATGGTATACACCCCTGTGTCCTGAAAGAGGTGGCTGAAGAGATTGTGGAGGCATTTGTAATGATCTTTCGAGAATCACTAGGTTTTGTAATAGTTCCACCATTGTTGGTAGAATCTCAGATGGTGACGAGAAGGCGTACAGGAGTGAGATATGCCAACTAGTGGAGTGGTGTCGCAGCAACAACCTGGCACTCAATGTCAGGGAGACGAAAGAGCTGATTGTGGGCTTCAGGAAAGGTAAGACAAAGGAACACATACCCATCCTCATAGAGGATCAGAAGTGGAGAGAGTGAGCAGTTTCAAGTTCCTGGGTGTCAAGATCTCTGAGGATCTAACCTGGTCCCAACATATCAATGCAATTATAAAGAAGGCACGACAGCAGCTAGACTTCATTAGGAGTTTGAAGAGATTTGGTATGTCAGCAAATACACCCAAAAACTTCTATAGATGTACCATGGAGAGCATTCTGGACACTACCTCACTTTTTAAGTATATATTATTTCTTTTTTTTTTGCATGATTTTTAATCTATTCGACATACATATACTGTAATAGAATTATTTATTTATTATTAATTTACTTTGTTTTTTTCTTCTATGTTATGTATTGCATCGAGCTGTTGCTGCTAAGTTAACAAATTTCACAGCACATGCCAGTGATAATAAACCTGATTCTAATTCTGAGATTGGAAAATTGAAAATGTCATTCCACTCTTCCAGAAGGGAGAGAGGCAGAAGAAAGGAAATTACAAGCCAGTTACTCTGACCTCAGTGGTTGGGAAGATATTGGAGTCTATTACTAAGGATGAGGTCTCAGGGTACTTGATAAAATAGGCCATAGTCAGCATGGTTTCCTCAAGGGAATGTCTTGCCTGACGAAGCTGTCAGAATTCTTTGAAGAAGTAACAAGCAGGATAGACAAAGGACAATTGGTTGATGTTGTGTACTTGGATTTTCAGAAAGCTTTTGACAAGTTGCCACACATGAGGCTACTTAACAAGCATGGATAAAGCAGTGGCTGATTGGCAGGAGGCAAAGAATTGGAATAAAGGGTGCCTTTTCTGATTGGCTGTGGTGACCAGTGAGGGGTCTTCTTTTTATGGTATATGTCAATGACTTGGATGATGGAATTGATGGCTTTGTTGCAAAGTTTGTGGACGATACAAAAATAGGAGGATAGGTAGTTTTGAGAAATTATAGAGGCTACAGAGGACTTAGACAGATTTGGAGAATGGGCAAAGAAATGGCAGATTGAATACAGTGTCGGGAAGTGAATAGCCATGCAATTTCTCAAAAAAAAATAGGGTAGACTATTTTCTAAATGGAGAGAAAAATCAAAAGTCAATTCAAAATCTTGGGAGTCCTTCAGCAGGATTCCCTAAAGATAAATTTGCAGTTTGAGTCTGTGGTGAGGAAAGCAAATGCAACGTTGGCTTTCATTTCAAGAGAACTAGAACCTAAAAGCAAGGATGTGATGTTGAGACTTTATAAAGCATTGGTGAGGCCTCAGTTGGAGTATTATTAGCAGTTTTGGGCCTCTTACACTAGAAAGGATGTGCTGACCCTGGAGAAAGTTCAAAGGAGGTTCAAGAAAATAATTCTAAGGACAGGATGGCTTGTCATATGAAGAGCGTTTGGTGGTTCTGGGCCTGTATTCGATAGAATTCCGAAGAATGAGGGGTTACCTCATTGAAACCTATTGAATGTTGAAAGGCCTTGATAAGAGTGGATGTGGAGAGGATGTTTCTTATGGTGGGAGATTCTGGGACCAGAGGATACAGCCTCAGAATAGAGCGGCATCCTTTTGGAACGGAGATGAGGAGGAATTTCTTTAGTCAGACAGTGGTGAATCTGTGGAATTCGATGCACAAGTGGCTGTGGAGCCAAGTCTTTATGTACATTTAAAGCAAAAATTGATAGATTCTTGATTAGTCAGGGCATGAAGGGATACAGGGAGAAGGCAGGAGATTGGGATCAGCCATGATGAAATGGCACAGCAGACTCGATGGACCAAAAGACCTAATTCTGCTCCTATACCTTATATACTCTGATAAAAATTTTTCTTTGAACTCTGAAATCCAGTCACACCAAGGCCCCCTGCTCCAAGGTGGTTCTGGGCTGAGACTTCTGTTGAGTCATGGCTCAGAATCAGTGTTTTTTTTAGGTTCGTGGAGATGGTTTTGGGGACAGAAAAGGGAGTTAGGGGTCAGGTTAGGGTTTAGTCATAAGAAGCATTTTACTGTATGTTTCAATATATACATGGTAAATAAACTTGAATCTTGAATCCTTTCTGCCTGTGCATTTCAGCAAATCCCTAGGAAAAGGGGCATTCATGATTTTGTAGCAATTGTTGACCAATTAATGCAAATTTGTGACTACTGCTAAGAACTTCACCAGAAAATTTATTACAGAAATAAGGAATTAACAATGAAAAAGAAGCTGCAGAGAATGGTTTCATCTAGCAGCTGTCTGGTTGCATCACAGCTGGTATCGATGCTCCCATGCACAGGACTGGAAGAGGATGCAAAGGGTTGTAGGCTCAGCTCCATCATGGGCACAAGTCTCCCCCACCACTGAGGACATCCTCAAGAGGCAGTGACTCAAGAAGGCGCCACCCCTCCATCTGAGGCATGCCCTCTTCTCGTTTCCACAATCGGGGAGGAGGTAGTGGATCCTGAGGTCCCTAAAACTCTACAATTTAGGATCAACTGAATTCCCCTCCGTGAACCCATGAGCACTACTTCATGAGTCCTTTTTTTTGCACTGTTTCTGTAACTAGCAGTGAATTTATACCTTTGCACTGTACTGCTACCACAAAACAACAAACTTCTCAACACATAAGGCAGTGATAGTAAATAAATACTGATTTAGTAATCTTGTTTCTGTTTTAATATCTGTTCTGGAAGATGAGCGAATCAGCCTGGATTATATGATCACCGAGGTGGGACTGGAATGTCTCAGCGGTGCCATGAGGTCCCATCCCATTCCTCGGGACCCGCAATTTCTGTATTTCTGGCGGAGGCAGGGTCTGTGGGAATTTCCAGGGCTGCTCTTTCTGCAAACAAGGCCCAAAGCAGTCCAGGGCACCCCCTTCCTGAAGTCAATGACCATCCCTTTTGTTGACGTTGAGTGAAAGCCACATAACTAAGCTCTCAATCTCCTTCATTGAGATGCAGTCCTCTACAGTGGTTTCACCTACAAACCAGTAGATGGAGCTAGAGCAGAATCTGATCATGCCAGAGAACGTACAGGGAGTAAATTAATGGGCTGAGGACACAACCTTGTGGGGCAGCAGTATTTAGAAAGATCAGGGTGTAAGTGTTGCCGCCTGTCCTTACTGAGTGCAGTCTATTAGTTAGGGAGTCAAAGATCCAGTTGCAGAGGGAGGAAATGACGACCTAGGCCCAGAGTTAATCAAGAGTCAAGGATCAATTTTATTCGCCATATGCATTTACATGTGTTACAAATTTACTGTGGTGTGTTGGTCCGGGTGTAACATGCAACAAAAAACAACAACATTCAACAACTATAAAGAATAAAGTGTTATATAAAAATAAGTTATGATGAGCGACACCCACAAAATAAACAATCAGGTCCTGATGAAGGGTCTCAACCTGAAACATTGACTGTTTATTCCTCTCCATTGATGCTGCCTAACGTGCTGAGTTCCTCCAACATTTCATGTGTGCTGCTCTAGATTTTTAGCATCTGCAGACTATCTTGTGTTTATAAGTTATGAAGAGCTGCTTGAAATAATAATATTGAAGGCAGAATGCAATTAATAAACAAGGTACGCACCTTGACCTGGAGATGATTGATATCGTTGGTGTGACTGATCTCCTGTGACTTCAGCTGCACCATCAGAGCAAACACCTTCTCTCTCCAACGCGTCACCACTGATGCTTTCCTCCTATTGTCCCTGCTCTCGACATCCAGTGTCGGCTGGAAACACAAGGCAGAAGAAATCACAATAACCATTTGCTTTCTCTTCCCTTCTACAAACTTCAGAAGTGGAGAGAGTGAGCAATTTCAAGTTCCTGGGTGTCAATATCTCTGAGGACCTAACCCGGTCCCAACATACTGTATCAAGGCACCATAAAGGCGGCAAGACAGTGGCTGTACTTCATTGGGAGTTTGAGGAGATTTCGTTTGTCACCGAAAACACTCGCGGATTTCTACAGATGCACCATGGAGTGCACTCCAACTGGCTGCATCCCCATCTGGTATGCGGGGGAGGGAAGGGGCTGCTGCACAGGATTGAAGTAAGCTGCAGAGACTTGTAAAGTTAGTCAGCTCCATCATGGGCACTAGCCTCCTTAGTATCCAGGATATCTTCAAGGAGTGATGCCTCAAAAAGGCAGCGTCTATCACTAATGATCCCCATTACCCAGGACATGCCCTCTTCTCATTGCTACCATCAGGAAGGAGATACTGAAGACTGCAGGCACACATTCAACGATTCAAGAACAGCTTCTTCCCCTGTCATCCGATTTCTGAATGGACATTGAACCCATGAACACTACCTCACTACCTTTTTATTCCTAGTTTTTTGCAGTAATTAATTAACTATTTATTTATAGTAAAACAGGATCAACAGGTTCATGACGTATGCCGGTGATATTAAACTTGATTCTAATTCTGACGAAGGTCCATGTTTCCTAGTGCCCCACAGTGTGTACCAAACTGCTAGTGACCTGTCAGTACAATCCCCATCCTCAGCCTCCCACACTGTTCCCATGAACCTCAATGGAAAGTATCTCACCTCCTGGTTTCATGGACTCAAAATTTAATTCAACTACAGTATTTTAGTTAATCGGTTCTGTATCTCATATAAATGTTGAAGATGCATAAGATGTTGGTGAGGCCTAATTTGAAATAGTGTGTGCAGAGTTCTGTTCACCTACCTTCAGGAAATATATCAATTAGATTGAATGAGTACTGAGAAATTTTACACAGACGTTGCTGGGACTTGAGTTATCAGGAAAGGTTGAATAAATCAGGACTTCATTCCCCAAGTGAAGAACAATGAGGGGAGATTTGATGGAGGTATAGATAGGGTTGGGTGGCAGGGTGGAGATAAATCTCTACCAAAGGAGGTGTAAGGCTCTCCTTCCCTCCGCTAGTCTGCAGGCCAGCCTTGGGCAAGCTGCAGTACCTGCTTGGCTCCCCGATCAGGGTCACGCCAAGCCATGGGTCAGCTGGTGGGTCGGTGACACCCTACCTAATGACAAATGGCAGCCTACCTAAGAGAAATTAAAGGCAAAGGGTAGTCACACCAAATATTGATTTGATTTAGTTTTTTACTGTTTATTGCAATATAATCTATTTGACATTTGGAAACTTTTCATTGCTTTTGAAAGCATCTTGTTTTACAGATTCTGTTTACATGTGCCTAAGACTTTTGCACAGTGCTGTACACTTCCATAAGTTCATCCCTCAATTCTCCTATGCTCCAATGAATAACGTCCTAGCCTGCTAACCACTCTCTAGAGCTCAGTCGCTTGAGACGTGGCAAAAGTCTCATATCTCTTTTTTTGCTTTCGAACCAGCTTAATGACATCTTTCCTAGAGCAAGGTTACCAAAGTTGAACACAACAGTCCAAATGTGGCCTTCCCAATGTCTTCCTACATCTTCCACCAGACAATCCTTCAACACATTCTCCCTCCACGGGGTTTCCACCTGAAACGTTGGTCATTTCCTTTCCTCCTTACAGATGCTGCTCGACCAGCTGAGTTTCTACTGAAGACTGTAGCTCCTCCTGCCCTTCAGTCTGTCCTAGTCTCCAACCTACCACTGATCACCTCTACCGTCTCTTGATCTCCTCTGCGACTTATACATGTTCCAATTCCTACATTTTCCCTTCTGACTTGAACTATTAATGTTGGTTTTTCTTCCCATAGATGCTGCCTGACCTGCTGAGTATGTCATATTTCCAGGTTATATTTGCTTTGGAATTAGCAGCTATCTGGCTCCAGTCAGAAAGACATGGACTCATTTCCAGAAAACGCCCTCTCCCGCCTACCCCATTTCTTTGTCAGAGGGCATCATACACATGTGTTGGCTCTGGAGAGGTTCAGAAGAATGAAAGGATTAATAAGACATAGGATATAGGAGCAGAATTTGGCCATTTGGCCCATTGAGTCTGCTCTGCCATTTCATCATGGCTGATCCAATTTTCCTCTCAACCCCAATATCTTGCCTTTTCTCCACATCCATTCATTCCATGACCAATCAAGAATCTATCAAGCATTGCCTTAAATATACATAAAGACTTGGCCTCCATAGCTGCTCATGGCAAAGAATTCCAGATTCACCACTCTCTCGCTAAAGAAATTCCTTCTCATCTCTGTACAAAAAGGACACCCCTCAATTCTGAGGTTGTGTGCTCTGGTCTTAGACTCTACTACCATAGGAAACATCCTCTCCACATCCACTCAATCAATAGGTTTCAATGAGGTCACCCCTCATTCTTCTGAATTCTAGTGAATACCCATCAAATGCTCATCAGGTAACAAGCCATTCAATCCTGGAATCATTTTCATGAACCTCCTTTGAACCCTCTATAGTCTCAACAGGTTTTCTAAGATAAGGGGCCCAAAACTGCTCACAATACTCCAAGTGAGGCCTCACCAGTGCTTTATAAAGTCTCAACATTACATCCTTGCTTTTATATTCTTGTTCTCTTGAAATGAATCCTAACATCGCATTTCCCTCCTTACCACAGACTTAACCTTCAAATTAACCTTTTGGGAATCCTGCACAAGGACTCCCAAGTTCCTTTGCACCTCAGTTTTTTTTGCATTTTCTCTCCATTTAGAAAACAGTCAACCCTTTCATTTCTTCTAACAAAATGCATGGCCTTACACTTCCCAACACTGTATTCCATCTGCCATTTCTTTGCCCATTCTCCAAAACTGTCTAAGTCCTTCTGTAGCCCCTCTACTTCCTCAAAACTACCTCCCCTCCACCCACCTTCATATCGCCTGCAAACTTTGTAACAAAGCCATCAATTCCATCATCCAAATCATTGACATACAATGTAATAAGAAATGGTCCCAATACAGACCCCTGTGGAACACCACTAGTTACTGGCAGCCAGCCAGAAAAGGCTCTGTTTATTCCCATTCTTTGCCTCCTACCAATCAGCCACTGCTTTATCCATGCTGGAATCTTTCCAGTCATACTACAGGCTCATAGCTTGTTAAGCAGCCTCAGGTGTGGCACCTTGTCAAAGTCCTTCTGAAAATCCAAGTACACGACATCAACCGATTCTCCTTTCTCTATCCTGCTTGTTATTTCTTCAAAGAATTCCAACAGATTTTTCAGGCAAGATTTTCCCTTGAGGAAACCATGCTGACTGTGGCCTATTTTATCATCTGCCTCCAGGTGCCCTGAAACCTCATCCTTGATAATCGAATCAAACATCTTACCAACCACTGAGCTCAGACTAACTGGCCTATAGTTTCCTTTCTTCATCCTCACTCCCTTCTTGAAGAGTGAAATGGTGTTTTCAATTTTTCAGTCTTCTGGAACCATTCCAGAATCTAGAGATTCTCGATAATGCCTCCACAATCTCTTCAACCACCTCTTTCAGAACTCTGGTTTTGTTGGCTTTGACTTGTTGTGTTAGCCACGGTTATGTCATCTTTCCTTTAGAATATTTCTTCCTCTTTGGCATATATATATCCTGTGCCTTCCAATCAATTCTGGCCAACTCATCTCTCATGCCTCTGTAATTCTTTTACTCCACTGTAATACTGATACATCTGACTTTACCTTCTTTTTCTCAAATTTCAGGATAAATTCTATTGTATTATGACCACTGGCCCACTAAGGGTTCTTTTACTTAAGGTTTCTAATCAATTCCGGTTCATTGCACAATACCCAATCCAGAATAGTTGATCCCTTTGTCCGTTCAACCGTGAGCTCCTCAAAAAAAGCTAACTCATAGGCACTTCAGAAATTCCCCCTTCTGGAATCCAGCACCAATCTGATTTTCCCAATCTCCCTGCACATTGAAATCCACCATGATGATTGTAATATTGCCCTTTTGATGAGCATTTTCTATTTCTTGTTATAATTTCTAGGCCACATTCTTACCATTGTTTGGGGGTTTGCATACAACTCCCATCAGGGTCTTTTTACCCTTGCAGCTCCTTAGTTCTATCCACAAAGATTCACCACCTTCTGTCCCTATGCCACCTCTTTCTAATGATTTGATTTCATTTTTTACCAGCAGAGCAACGCCACCCCCTCTGCCTTCTTGTCTGTCCTTTTGACACAATGTGTACCCTCATGCTCATAGCTCCCAGCTATAATCTTCTTTCAGCCGTGATTCAGTGACGCCTACAACATGATACCTGCCAGTCTGCATCGGTGCTACAAAATTCCGTATACTGCGTGCATTCAAATATAACACCTTCATCAATGTATGAGATGCATTTGATGTCTCTGGTCCTGAACCTGAAGTTCAGAAGGATGGGGGGGTGGGGGAGGGTGTGAGAATATCACTGAAATCTACCAGATATTGAAAGGCTTGGATAGAGTGGAAATGGAGATGATATTTCCATCAGTAGGAGAATATAGGATCTGAGGGAACAGAATAGAATAGAAATGTGAAGGAATTTTTTCAAGCAGATGGTGGTGAATCTGTGGAATTCATTGCCACAAAGGTCTGCGGAAGTCGACAGGCTCCTAGTTGGAAAGGGGATGATTTATTTCATTTACTCAGAGTTATATGTGGAGTAGGTCCTTCAGGCCCTTCGAGCTGCACCGCCCTGCAACCTCCGACAACCCCGCTTTAACCCTAACCTAATCACGGGGCAATTTACAATGACTAATTAACCTACTTGATACATCTTCGGACTGTGGGAGGAAACCAGAGCACACGCGGAAAACCCACACACGTACAGAGACCCTTACAGATGACGCCAAACTCCGATGTCCAAGTTGTAACAGCGTTGCACTAACCTCTATACTACGGTGGTAAAGGTGAATGGGGAGAATGGGAGAACGGAGTTGAAAAAAACTCAGCCATAGTTGAATGGCTCAGAACCTGACAGGCCGAATAGCCTAATCGTGCCCCTATATCCTTTAGTTGTTTGGCCCATTGAGTCCATGCCATTCCTCCACTAAGTTAGCCCTATAACCCATTGTCATCACATCGCATCAAACCCACCCACCTACACTCGGAGATATACAGCTGCCAATTAACCATATCATTGGCATGGACAAAACCACAGCACCCGTAGATGCTTGAAAACTGAAACTGAAATCGAAAGTGCCGCATATCAGACAGCACTGTTAAGAGAAAAGAGTGTTAATCCTTCCGAATGGATCAAAGTTCACCAGCCTGTAATGCCAACACTCTCTACAGATGCTGACTGACTTGCTGGGTATTTCCAGCTTTCTCTCCCTTCACTTCAGCTCAGAGTGTTGCCGGTACCTTCCCGCTGCGGTCACTCTCCTGGATGGTGAGAATGTCCATCAGAGACGTCAGGCGCACGTTGAGAAGCTCTGATGTGGCTCTTAGTGTCTCCCTCTCCTTCTCCAGGTGCTGGCAAAACAAAAGGGCACAACAGTGACTGATGGTGACACCCGATCCAATTCAACGAGACACGAGTATCAAGGACTGGCAGCAGAGTGGTACAGGAGCACGAGTCACTATATCACACTGATGTGGTGATCAAGGAAGCCCATCGGTGTATGTACTTGAGAACATAGAACATGACAGCACAGTACAGGCCCTTCGGCCTATGATAGTGTGTCAGCCTTTTAACATAATCCAAGATCGATAAAATTCTTCCCTCCCACATAGTCCTCCATTTTTCTTACATCCATGTGCCTATCCAAGAGTCTCTTAAATGTCCATAAGACCATAAGGTATAGGTGCAGATGTAGGCCATTCAGCCCATCAAGTCTGCTCCACCATTTAATCATGACTGATCCAATTCTTCCAGTCATCCCAACTCCCCTACCTTCTCTCCATGCCCTTTGATGCCCTGGCTAATCAAGAACCTATCTATCTCTGCCTTAAATGCACCCAATGACTTGGCCTCCACAGCCACTCATGACAACAAATTCCACAGATTTACCACACTCTGATTAAAGTAATTTCTCTGCATCTCTGTTCTAAATGGACATCCTTCAATCCTGAAGTCATGCCCTCTTGTCCTAGACTCCCCTATCATGGGAAATAACTTTGCCATATCTAAACTGTTCAGGCCTTTTAACACTCGAAATGTTTCCCTGAGATCTCCTCTCATTAACCTGAACTCCAGAGAATACAGCCCAAGAGCAACCAGACGTTCCTCATATGGTAACCCTTTAATTCCTGGAATCATTCTCGTGAATCTTCTCTGAACCCTCTCCAATGTCGGTATATCCTTTTAAAATAAGGAGCCCAAAACTTCACACAATACTCCGAGTCTGGTCTCACGAGTGTCTTATGGGGCCTCAACATCACATCTGAGCTTCAGCTTGCCCACGAGGACTCTCTTGAACTTCCATAGAAGAACTCTAAGTACCCTGACCAGTTGAATCTCAGCCTGACATGGCAACTGCTCTGCTCTGAAACAAATGAAGCTGCAGACAGTGGTGAACACTGCCAAACCTTGCTGCTTCCTTCCATTCCACCCATCTTCAGTGTGTCATTCCCTTGTCCCTTCTCCATCTTCCAGAAGAACACAGAGGCACTAGCCTCCCCAGCATCGAGGACATCTTCAAAAAATGATGTCTGAAAAAGGCAGCATCCATCACCCAGCACATGCCCTCTTCTTAGTGCTACCATTTGGAAGGAGGTACAGGAGCCTGAAGACACATACTCAAAGATTTATGAATCCGCCATCAGGTTTCTGATGGGATAAAAAACCAACCCATAATCACTCACTCGATATTTTTCCTCTCTTTTTGCGCTACTTATTTAGTTTAATTTCTTACTGTAAATTATATATTATTTATTATGTACTGGATGTACTGCTTCAACAAAACAAATTTCACTACAAGTGCCAGTGATAGTAACCGATCCTGATTCTGAGGAGCTTTAAAACCTGAATGAAAAAGCTGATGAACTGCTATCATATTCCCTTCCTAGCCGTGCTGCCACTTTTTCAGTCCCTTTATAGTTTTACCTTAATCTTGCTCAATGCACTGGCAGTAATTTGATCTGTATGAAGAATATGCCAGTCAAGCTTTTCACTGTACCTGGTGCATGTGACAGTAATAAACCAATTATCAATGCAGGCTGAGTACCCCTTATCTGAAATTCTAAATCCAAATTTTTATTTTGAGCACTGACGATGCCACAAATGGAAAAATGGAAAACTCCGCAAAGCGCTGGGAAGGTTCCCAAGCAATGCACAGGTCTCTGTGCACCACAGACAGTTGAGAAGTGACCACACAACAGAGGTTAATGGAAAATAGAACAACACTGCATAAAACGAAAAATGAAGATCTCAGTCGTGTATTGAAAGAGTGGAATCATCAGCATCGCAGTGAACATATGCTGCTTAACGTATGCTGATCATGGAACAAGCAAAAATCAATCTTGGTGAACTGAAAATTGAAGCTAATTGTTTCATTCACAAAATTAATAACATATAAAACTACCCCGCAACCCCCCCACCGCCCCGGAACAGGCGGCTGTTTGAAACTGACAGCAGATGTGAAGCCAATCAGTGCTGAAACCCGATAATAGATGCAGTGAGAGGTGATCATTCAACTCTGACAGTCTGAGGAGAACCGAGCTCCATCACGCCAAAATGGGGTGATCTTAAATGAATTATTTACATCTATATTTTCTCAGGATATGGACCGAGTCTATGGAAGTGAGGCAAAGCGGCATCAACTTCATGGACCCGGTACAGATTACAGAGAATGAGGTGTTTGCTACCCTGGGGCAAATCAAGGTGGATAAATCCCCAGGGCCTGACAAGGCGTTTGCTTGGACCCTATGGGAGGCAAGTGCAGAAATTGCCAGGGCCCTAACAGAGATATTTAAATCATCTTTAGCGACAGGGAGGTACCAAAGGATTGGAGAATAGCTAATGTTGTTCTGCTGTTTAAAAAGGCTCTAAACAGAAACCAGGAATTTATAAGCCGGTGAGTCTGACATCAGTTACTAGGAAGTTATTGGAAGGGATTGGATAAACGAGCATTTGGATAAACATAAACTGATTAGGGATAGTCATCATGGCTTTGTGCGTGGTTGGGTCACGTCTTACCAATCTTAAAGAGTTTTCGAGGAAGTTACCAGGAAAGTGGATGAAGGCAAGGCAATGTATGTTGTCTACATGAACTTTAGTAAGGCATTTAACAATTTTCCACATGGGAGGCTGGTCACGAACGTTCAATCTCTCAGCATTCAGGAGGAGGTAGTAAATTAGATTAAACATTAGCTTTGTGAGAGAAACCAGAGACTGGTAGTAGAGGGTTGTCTCTCTGACTGGAGGCCAGTGGCTGGTCATGTGCCACAGGGATTGGTGCTGTGTCCCTTGTTGTTTGTCATCTGTATGACACCAAGATTGTTTACCATGCGAGTCTCACATGTTATCATGAGACAGGGATGTGCAGGCAGCTTCTTCCCGAACTGGCTACACGTTCCCACCTCAGCAATTCCCCCCTTGTTTATCACGGTTGGAAACGGTGCTCTGTGCTGTCTGTGACCACGGCCAGTTGCCAGGCCTACCTGCACCCTGCTGCTCAGCTGCTCCTTCTCCTGCCGGGCTTCTTCCAGCTGCTTCTCATCCGGCACCAGTTGTCCGATGTAGGTGCGAAGTTGTCGGATCAAGGAGCCTTGGGATTCCAGTGTCACTCTGGCTTTACTGCAACAGTAAAGAGGAAGAAGGTGGTTTTATTTAATCCCACCTCAGGAAGCTCAGACACGTCTGATCATCACATAAGATAAGCGTTAGCTCTATTTGCCACATGTTGTGTGCTTCGAAGCGTACAGTGAACTGTATCGCTTCGTATCAAATTTAATCAATAAGGGGTCTGCTGGGGGCAGCCTACAAATGTTGCGGTGCTTCCAGCTCCAACATAGCATGACGACAACTCACTAACCCTAACTGTGCTTCTTCGGAAAGCGGGAGGAAGCCAGAGCACCTGTAGGAAATCACGCAGTCGGGGGAGACAGCGACGGGAACTGAACCCCGATCTCACAGCCGGTACTATAAAGCATTGCACTAACTGCAGCGCTGCTGTGTTATTGAGTGTGAACTATAGGAAGGCAAAGTTGTGAGAACACACCAGTCCTATGCCAAGCATACCCAAGAAGGCACGCACAAAAATTTTGTTGGCAGGCGACATGCAAGGCTGCTGCTCATCTCTTTAAATTCCACCCATAATATAAAGATACACAATGATTATCTTTACTGCAAATGATTATAAAGATACACAATGATGATCTTTACTGCCAAGTGAAGCAGCAAATGATTTTTTACAACCCATCTTCACAGGAAATGGCTCACACTGGCTCAGCACCAGCTACATGGTTGCGAGAACGTGTTACATTGATGATACATTTTTAAACTGGTGTACGCATCAGTATTTGGACAGTAAACTGTGGCTGACAATATTATTCAGAAATGAATAGTCTTTTTAAAGGACAAATGTTAATAAATTTTGAACAGATTTGTTTTAAGAGCCTCAATTATTTCAATCTGTTATACTTTCATTCATTGTAAAACAATGAATATGCATAAATAAGCAACAGGAATCATCCTTGTTCCTTAAAAAGTTTTTAATTAATACTAGTTCATTAATCAATGATAATTTTTGCATAAAGTTGATCTTTATTGTCATATATACTTCAAAACAGACAGTGAAATGGATTGTTTGTGTCAACGACGAGCTGTGCTGAGGGTAGCCCACAAGAGCTGCCATGCTTCCAGCGCCATAGCATGCCCACAATTTACCAACTCTAATCTGTATGTCTTTGGAACGTGGAAGGAATCTAGAGTACCCGGAGGAAAACCACATGGCCACTGGAAGAACATACAGACAGCGGCAGGTATTGAACTGCACACAGCACACCTTTCCAACAATGATACACAAGGGGGGAATTGCTGAGATGGGAATGTGCAGGCAGTTTGGGAAGAAGCGTGTACACATCCTCTTCTCCAGGCAGACCCCAACCTGGGGTCCACAGACCCCCTTGCTTCATGGTATCGGTCCATGGCATTAAAAATAATCAGCAACTTGGGCACACACTCTCAAAAAGGTTCACCACCCCTAGATACCGTGGGCACCAATATCTGCCAGGAGGTTGTCTGAAAATCCAGGGCTGTAGTTACAAGGAGAGACCTGATGGACATCAAAGTATGTCAGGGTAAAGGGTGAACACACAGGAGTATAAAATTACAAGGAGCATAGATTGGATCAGAAACAAAACCAGGTTTATCATCACTTACATATGTTGTGAAATTTGTTGTTTTAAGCCAGCAGCACATTGCAAAGACATTTAAAAATCACTATGAGTTACCTTAAAATAAACAAATAGTAGAAGCAATAAACAGTGTAGGAAATAGACAGAATCTTTTCTCCAGGGCAGGAGAGTCTGGAACTAGAGGGAAAACAGTGAAGATGACAGGGAAGAAGTTTAATGGAGGGGTGAAGGGAATGTTTTTTTCACACAGATGGTGGTGAGTACCTGGAGTGAGCTGCCAGAGGAGGTGCCATTGGCAAATAACATTGCCACAGTTAAAAGGCATTTGGGCAGGTTCTTGGTTAGGAAAGGTAAAGGCATGAAGTGGGAAAATGCAATTAGCATACAGGCATTGGGATTGGCAGTGAAGGGTCCCTTCTCTGTACTGCATGTGTGAAATCCCAGGTTGACGGCTGACAGTCCAGCACAGAACCTAAAACCTTATGGGGCAGAGGGAGGAACTCAGGGACGACAAGACAGACCCAGGGTTTCACGTACCTCAGTTCTTCCTGCAGGGCATCCCGCTCCTGAGCTGTGATCTCAAGAGTTGCCCTCAAGTGTGCCGTCTCGCCCCGGCTTTTCTCTTGAGTCTGCTGCAGCTCTTCCTCCAACTCGGCCACCCTTCGCCGCAGAGCCTCCAGGTCCCCGTCCAGAGACTTAGGCACAGGTGACAGCTGTCGGAACCGGAAAGAAAGGTTTATACCCACAGATGCTGGAATCTGCAGCTACACTAGTTTGTGGCAGGGGGTGGGAATTCATTCATTCATATTTTCGGGATTCAACATTGCCAACTAATGACCCCTGAACTGGTACAGACGACGCCACTCCCCACTGCATTGCAGCCATTTGGAAAAGGAAATTCGCCCTTGGAAAACTCACCAAAAATTGAGATAGGGATAAAATTTACAGCCATTGAATTTATGTAAAAAAAAATGAATACATGCATTAGTTTTTTCAAGTCGCATTTCTTGATACATCAGGGAGGCAGCTCCATCATGGGTTCTAGCCACCGCCACTGAGGCAGTGCCTCATGGAGGTGGCATCGCTGATTAAGGACCCTCCCCATTTGGGACATGCCCTCTTCTCATTAGAGGGGAGGGACAGGAAGGTGAAGATCCACACTCAGTGTTTTAGGAACAGCTTCTTCCCTTCTGCATTCAGATTTCTGAACAGTCCATGAAGCCTGAACACTACCTCCCTATTTCGCTCTCTTTTTGCACTAGTTATATTTTTATAGATTTTATTGAAACTTAAAGTAATTTTTATGTATTGCGCTGTCAGTGATAATAAACCTGATTCCGATAAAAGATCAAGGTCTTACAGATTGGCTTTATTTGTCATGTGTACACTGAAACATACAATGAAATGCACCGTTTGTGTCAACGACCAACATAGTCCGAGGATGTACTGGGGGAAGCCTGATAATGTCGCTGCCCACAAATCACTAATCCTAACACGTACGACTTTGGATTGTGGGAGGAAACTGGAGCATCTGGAGGAAACCCAGCTATCATGTGGAGAACGTACAAACCCCTTACAGACAACGGTGGGAATTTAACCTAGGTCGCTGGCAGTGTAAAGCTTTACGTTAACCACCAGGTTACAGTGCCTCACCACATGTACAGCTTGCAGAAAATCATACTGTGGACTAGCATACCTCATAAGGCAGGGGTCACCAGTGACTTGCTGGGCTATTTCAGTCAGCTATATTGTCGGCCCTGAGCAGGTTAAAAATGGTAGATTTCCACCTGAAGGACATTAGTGACAATCTGATAGTTTTCATGGCCTTGAATGTTTAGTGTCATAAGAAACTGAAACCCATCAGAGCAGCACACAGTATCCAACTCTACTAGCCGTGTTTTCTGGTTTATTAATTGGGTTTAAATTCTTTATTCATGTTTTGATTGAATCTCGTTCCTTGGATCACTTCGCAGATTCACTGAGTTATACAGCATGGAAACAGGTCCTTTGGCTTGACTTATCCATGCTGACCAAGATGCCTACCTACACTAATCCCATTTGCCCATATTCTGTAAACCCTTTCCTATACAGGAAGCTGGCCAAAAGTATTTTAAACACTGCAATCCTATCCACCTCCACCGCTCCCTCTGCCAGCTAGTCCAGCAGTTTAACCACTGTGCCAAGCCTTACCCCTTTGACTCTGCAGGTGCGGGAGGCTCGAGGTCAGTGAATGAGAGAGTGGAAACAGACCCTTCAGCTGGGCATGTCCATGCCAACCAAGATGTCATCTAAGCCAGTCTCATTTGCCAGCATTTGGCCCATATCCTGTAAACCTTTCCTATCCATGTCTCTGTCGATATGTCTTTTAAATGTTATTGTACCGGCCTCAAGCATTTCCTCCGGCAGCTCATAATATGTAAGGAAGAAGTTGCTCCTTGGCATGTACAAAATTGCATGATACAAAATTGAGTTTTGTGAGACAAAATGGCGTTGGTCTGGACTGTGGGAATGTTCAAAGTAAAAGGGGACCATTCCACCGTGAATGCTTTGAGAACTGGTTTACAGCCCCTTGAGTAGATAATATTGAAAAACATTCTTGCCAAGAAAGGGAAGGCAGTTGTGCAGGTGCAGAAACCACCAGGTTCTATGCCATGGGAAAGTACGAGGATAAAGGGTGAGGAACGGTATAAAAATGGGGCAATTTCCTTGTGTAAGGGGAAAGCTTCTCTCAAGCTGGGTTGCGACTGGTGCTAAAAGATAGAGATGAGAGATGAGAGAGACAGAGAGAGATAGTTAGGGAGATATACTGTATATATAGGGCGCAATATATACAGATAGCGACAGAGATGGAGAGAGATGGGAGAAAGATGGTATGAGAGATGTTGGGAAAGAGAGAGATAGATACTGGAAAAGCTGTCGGATATTCGTGCCTCCCTCCAGCAGTGAGTTACTTGGTGTTTGGTTCATAAGGTTTAATTTGTTTACTTTACAACCTCATTAACCATATTTCTTTCTTTCTGTATTTTATCCTTTATATTTCTCTAATGAACTAACTTCTTCCGATCCTGAACATGTGCCCAGGGACTCCTTCGTTTGGAGGTACCTCTTGCTGCTGAATTGGAAGAGAACAAGAGACGAATTTAAAAATTATTTCCATTACCGAATACAGTGCCTATAAAAAGTATTCACCCTGCCCCCCCCAGATGTTTTCATGTTTTATTGTTTTACAACATTGAATCACAGTGGATTTAATTTGACTTTTTTGACACTGATCAACAGAAAAGGACTCTTTCCTGTCAAAGTGAAAACAGATTCTACAAAGTGATCTACAATAATTACAAATATAAAACACAAAATAATTGATTGCCTAAGTATTCAACACCACTCCCCTTTAATGTGACACCAAATCATCACTGGAGCTGCTAAATGGTTTTAGAAGTCACACAATTAGTTAAATGGAAATCTGTTTTTGGAGACCTATGGGCGGTCAAGTGTTTCAGTTGATTGTAGTAAAAATACACTTGTATCTGGAAGGTCTAACTGTTGGTAAGTCAGCATCCAGGCAAAAACTATGTCACCAAAAGAACACTCCAAGCAACTCCGCGAAAATGTTATTGAAAAGCACAAGTCAGGGAATGGAGACAGTTAAATCAATCATCAAGAAATGGAAAGAATAAATCTACCTAGAGCAGGCCGTCTTCAAAAACTGAGTGACTGTGCAAGAAGGGGACTAGTGAGAGAGGTCACCAAGAGACCTACGACAACTCTGGAGGAGTTACAAGCTTCAGTGGCTGAGATGAAGAGAGACTGCGTTTTACAACTACTTTGCCCGGGTGCTTCACAGGTCGCAGCTTTAAGGGAGAGTGGCAAAGAGAAGGCCACCATTGAAAAAAACTCACATAAAATCTCAGCTACAATTTGCCAGAAGGCATGTGGGAGATTCTGAAGTCAGCTGGAAGAAGGTTCTATGGCAGATGAAACCAAAATTGGGCTTTTTGGCCATCAGACTAAACACTATGTTTGACGTAATCTAAGAACCACACATCATCCCTACTGTGAAGCATGGTGGTTGGCTGCATCATGCTGTGGGGATGCTTCACTGCAGCAGGCCCTGGAAGACTTTTGAAGGTAGAGGGCAAACTTAATGCAGCAAGATACAGGGAAACCCTGAGGAAGACCTGATGCAGTCTGCAAGCGAACCGTGACTTGGGAGAAGATTTGTTTCCCAGCCAAGCAATGACCCCAAGCACGAAGCCAAAACTACACTGGAGTGTCTTAAAAACAACAAAGTTAATGTCCTGGAGTGGGCAAGTCAGAGTCTAGACTTCAATTCAATTGACAACTTGTGGCTGGACTTGAAAAGGGCTGTTCATTCATGAATCCGATGCAATCTGACAGAGCTTGAGCAGTTTTGTAAAGCAGAATGGGGAAAAATTGCAGTGTCCAGATGTGCAAAGCTGATGGAGACCTATTCACATAGTCTAAATGCTGTAATTGCTGTCAAAAGTGCATCTACTAAATACTGACTTGAAGGGGGTGAATACTTATGCAATCAATTAGTTTGTGTTTTATATTTGTAATTAACGCAGATCACTTTGTAGAGATTTGTTTTCACTTTGACATAAAAGAGCCTTTTTTCTGTTGATCAGTGTGAAAAAAACCAAAATCCACTGTAGTTCAATGTTGTAAAACAACAAAACATGAAAACTTCCAGGGCAGTGAGGGGTGAATACTTGTTATAGATACTGTACATGAACAACACACGTTTGAAGAAGTTGCCTCTTAGGGTGCATTTAAATCTTCACCTGCTCATTTCAGCTATTAAGATAAAAGAAATTTGGAGCAATAGCACTGCCGGGAGTTGGTGCCGAGCATCTGCCATCCTGCTGACCTGCAAGTGGTTCTCCCTGCTTGTCTCTTCTCTCAGCCAGGCTGAGCCATCTTGCTGTTCCCTCCTTCTCAGCTCCTTTGGCCCTCCCTGCTGCTTCCCGGGCTCCTGGGGGGAGCGGTCCCCTTCCCGCACCGCATGCAACTCTCGCCGCTGGTCGTCCGTCTCGTCCCAGTGGCAATGCTGTGGCGTGGCTGCCCCCAGCCTCTGCAGCTCGGTCCTCAGCTCTCCCAGCTGCTCACCCAGACAGGCGAGCAGACGGTCCTTCTCGGCAACGGCGGCCGCCTGCCGCGCCACCCTGTCCCTCAGCAGCCCCGCCTCCAGGCAGGGTGCCTCCCAACTCTCCTCCACCCGTCTGGCCAGCTCATGGCTCGGCAGTGATCTCTCCTGTTCTGATGACCTGTGTGGGTTGGTAGACAACAGAATTTTTTCCTATTAACCAAAATAAATTTTATTCATAATTTAAAAAAATCAAGGACTAAACACTGTCACAGACATCCCACCTCTCCTGGAACTTCCGGGAGTCCCCCGCATATTAATAGTGGCTCCCTGATGCCCGCAAATTATATACAATATCACGGAAATCAATTTTTTTGAGAGCGAGCGAGAGAAAAGCAAGAGAGAGCGTGAGAGCGAGAGAGCGAGCAAGTGAGAAAGCGAGAGAGAGCGAGCGAGAGTGCGCCATTGCAGAGTGTTCCAAAAAAAATAAAAGTACGTCAGCCCAGACTATCCTAAAGTGTACCCCTGCCTAATAGGGGTCAAAAATAATGACAGAGTTGCTCGCTGCACTGTTTGCAACACTGACTTTTCTATTGCTCGTGGGGGGTTAAGACTGTAAAAGACGTGTTGAGGTGAGTTTAACAGGTGTCATTCGTTCATTAGCATAGCTAACGTTATTTAAACCAGCTGGCCAGCTGATAAGGAGCTACTCTGTTGCAGACATCCCACCTCTCCTGGAAGTCTCCCACAAATTGTTGGTACTACCTCCCTGAAATGAGGCAGCTTAATATTCCAGGGTTCCGATGTTTCAGATGTGATCGAGGCAGGGGAATGAAAGGTGGGGGAGTGGCATTGCTTGTTAGGGAAAATATTACAGCAGTGCTCAGGCAGGACAGATTAGAGGGCTTGTCTACTGAGTCCTTGTGGGTGGAGCTGAGAAACAGGAAAGGTATGGCCACATTAGTGGGATTGTATTACAGACCACCCAATAGTCAAAGAATTGGAAGAGCAAATCTGCAGAGAGATAGCAGGCAACTGCAGGAAACATAAAGTTGTGGTGGTAGGGGATTTTAATTTTCCATATATTGATTGGGTCTCCCATACTGTTAGGGGTCTAGATGGTTTAGAGTTTGTAAAATGTGTTCAGGAAAGTTTTCTAAATCAATATATAGAGGGACCAACTAGAGGGGATGCAATATTGGATCTCCTGTTAGGAAACGAGTTAGGACAAGTGACAGAAGTCTGTGTAGGGGAGCACTTTGGTTCCAGTGATCATAACACCATTACTTTCAACTTGATCATGGACAAGGATAGATCTGGTCCTAGGGTTGAGGTTCTGAACTGGAACAAGGCCAAATTTGAAGAAATGAGAAAGGATCTAAAAAGTGTGGATTGGGACAGGTTGTTTTCTGGCATGGATGTGATCGGTAGGTGGGAAGCCTTCAAAGCAGAAACTTTGAGAGTGCAGAATTTGTATGTTCCTGTCAGGATTAAAGGCAAGGTGAATAGGAATAAGGAACCTTGGTTCTCAAGGGATATTGCAACTCTGATAAAGAAGAAGAGGGAGTTGTATGACGTGTATAGGAAGCAGGGAGTAAATAAGGTGCTTGAGGAGTATAAGAAGTGCAAGAAAATACTTAAGAAAGAAATCAGGAGGGCTAAAAGAAGACATGAGATTGCCTTGGCAGTCAAAGTGAAGGATAATCCAAAGAGCTTTTACAGGTATATTAAGAGCAAAAGGATTGTAAGGGATAAAATTAGTCCTCTTGAAGATCAGAGTGGTCGGTTATGTGCAGAACCAAAGGAAATGGGGGAGATCTTAAATAGGTTTTTTGCGTCTGCGTTTACTAAGGAAACTGGCATGAAGTCTATGGAATTAAGGGAAACAAGTAGTGAGATCATGGAAACTGTACAGATCGAAAAGGAGGAGGTCCTTGCTGCCTTGAGGAAAATTAAAGTGGATAAATCCCCGGGACCTGACAGGGTGTTCCCTCGGATCTTGAAGGAGACTAGTGTTGAAATTGCAGGGGCCCTGGCTGAAATATTTAAAATGTCGCTGTCTACAGGTGAGGTGCCAGAGGATTGGAGAGTGGCTCATGTTGTTCCGTTGTTTAAAAAAGGATCGAAAAGTTATCCGGGAAATTATAGGCCAGTAGGTTTAACGTCGGTAGTAGGTAAGTTATTGGAGGGAGTACTAAGAGACAGAATCTACAAGCATTTGGATAGACTGGGACTTATTAGGGAGAGTCAACACGGTTTTGTGCGTGGTAGGTCATGTTTGACCAATCTGTTGGAGTTTTTCGAGGAGGTTACCAGGAAAGTGGATGAAGGGAAGGCAGTGGATATTGTCTACATGGATTTCAGTAAGGCCTTTGACAAGGTCCCGCATGGGAGGTTAGTTAGGAAAATTCAGTCACTAGGTATACATGGAGAGGTGGTAAATTGGATTAGCCATTGGCTCGATGGAAGAAGCCAGAGAGTGGTGGTAGAGAATTGCTTCTCTGAGTGGAGGCCTGTGACTAGTGGTGTGCCACAGGGATCAGTGCTGGGTCCATTGTTATTTGTCATCTATATCAATGATCTGGATGATAATGTGGTAAATTGGATCAGCAAGTTTGCTGATGATACAAAGATTGGAGGTGTAGTAGACAGTGAGGTAGGTTTTCAGAGCCTGCAGAGGGACTTGGACCAGCTGGACTTTGTGTGGCAACGGGTCAAACCCATACTTTGCAACACCGGGGACAGAAAGAACCTCAGCACATGGTGCCTTTGATCCCATGGGGTTGGAAATACAGTAGATTCCAGTTCAATGGGCCATCTGTTAATCAGGGCAGCTGCTTATTTGGGACAACTCTTAAAGAGCAAACACTACCGGAAAAAATAGCCGGGACGCCCTCTGTTTATTTGCGACACTATTGGGACAGCAGAATGTTGCCGAACAGTTCTAATTAGCATCAACTGAGTGCACTTGTGTGGCCTTTAAACATTACACTGTACTTAGAGCAAACAGGTTTTAAAATAGCATCAGTTGCACGTGCTTGCGTTATGTTATCAATTTCAGACAACAGACACCAATTCAAAAAACAGTGGTTTTTTATCAATTCGTTTTTTATTTTGACTTTTAAAAATTTCGGACCTTTGCCAAGATGCCACTAAAAGAATTGAAAATACTCCACTCCCTATACTGCAGCATACACTGATAACTACTGTAATGGAACTAACGTACAGTTTTATGGAAATACAGTAGTATTGGATGGTGCTCTAATTTGTTCTGTTTTTCATTTAAATAAATAATTTGTTACTCAGTTTAATGGTGGTTTGTCCTTCTTTATATCTTTTTAACTATTGCCATGACACTTCAGCTAATTGGGGCCGCCCTTAATTGGGCCAAAATGTATTGGTCCTGATGTGTCCCAATTAACTGGAATCCACTGTACTGAGCCTTGGTGAGTAACTGCAAGCAGTTTTTAAAAGCACACACTGTATCCAGCGGTGGACTGAATGTTTAGAGTGGTAGACAGAGGGACATTTAAGCAATTTGCTTCGTCTTGGCGGGTGTCAATCTTCCTTAGTGCATCAACGTACCTTTCCTTTTCAAATTCGCAGCAGCACCTGTTTGGTGATCCCTGCCTCCTCCTCAGACGTTCATTCTCTTGCCTCAGTTCCAGGATGTCTTTGGTAGCCTTGGACAGGGCAGCCCAGGGGTTTGAGTCCAGTGGCGGTGGGGCACGGGTTCGACTGCTGAAGTGTGATGGGGGAATCAGGTCCTCTGGCCCTGTTGACGAGAACAGGTTTACTTAGACAGCCTGCGACACACCACCAGTGGAGTAGAATCTCTTTAACCTTCTCTGAGCCTTCGCAAGATTCATCTATGATCAGCTAGTTCGTAAGTTTTTCCCCTTCTAAACCTGTTTTGTTATAATGATCTTCCTTGAAACTCAGTGCTGTTAACACCTCTGACTATTCCTAAATTTGCACTTCAGCAATGGACTTAATCTTTCACGCCTTTCTCCATATTCTTGAATTCCCTACAAACTGTAGAACAACATGATCATAGCTCCTAACTCTACCATGGCTTCACTCAGCCCTTACCTTGTTTCCATTTTGTTGTACTGACCGTGTAATGCATAAGGTACAACTAATGTCAAAAAGGTTCACTGCTGATTATCACTAAGTTCAGGTTTAATTGTCATTCAACCATACATGAATATCCATCAACACAACCAAACAAAACAGTATTACTCTGGGACCAAGGTGCAAAACACAGTACAGACAGTCACACACAGCACAAAGCACATACAAGACATCAGTAAAATACAGTCACACAAAAACATATTCCATTCAAGATTCTGAGTCCATGAATGTTGCAGCAGTGTTCAGTTGACAGTACAGCCCCGTCTTCTGCCAAACAATCACAACGGAGCAGCACCGAGTCCAGCTTCAATGCCACACCACATCACCTCCGGGGGAGTGTACCAACTCCAACGCCTCTCTCCTGGGCGGCTGTAAACAGGCAACACTGCAGCTTGAGGCCATTACCGTACGACGATCAAGGTCATGCAGCTCCCCCGCCATCCGCCCATAAACCAGTGAATCCGACTTACAACATTCCACACTAACAGTGTTCAACAGGGTTTTGCGACCACTCTGATCACTCGCTGTCAGACTGCACGCCGTCTACTCCGATGCCTCTCTAACGCAGGCAGCAGCAAAATCTGCACCAAGCCCAGCTCCTTCAGTTTCTCTGCCAACGGGCGAGTCGTTGATGGTACAGACCTGCAGTGTTTTAAGCTCTTAATGTCCACATGATTGACCGCATAGACGTTGCTGCAATCAAACATGCCGCCATCTTGCCTTGCTCGATCCCATCCACAAGCAAGAGAAAATCTGCAGATGCTGGACTCAGACTGTTTGTCAGAAAGCGTCATCATCACATCTATGGAAAAAGAGCAAACACGAGGAAATCTGCAGATGCTGGAAATTCAAGCTACACACACTAAATGCTGGTGGAACGCAGCAGGCCAGGCAGCATCTATAGGAAGAAGTACAGTCGACGTTTCGGGCCGAGACCCTTCGTCAGTCCTGCCAAAGGATTTCAGCCCAAAACATTGACTGTATTTTCTTCCATAGATGCTGCCTAATCTGCTGAGTTCCTCCAGAATTTTGTGTGTGTTGTTCTTTTCAATATCCAGTTTGCTATGTGTAAAACCACATACAATGCCCCATAATTTGTGTCACCTATTTGTATAGCCACATACTCAGACTTCTAGAAAACAAAGCAATCTCTCAGTTATTAATGCATATCTATTTCAAATATCTATATGCCCATAGCTATCTATAGGGATAACCCAAATCTCATACATCTCAACATTTCCTCAATATCACTCCACATTATAAACCTGCACTAAGTTGCAAACCTCTATGTGCACTGCAGACATTCTTTACAGAGCTAGTTTGCTCCTATGTCAAAACCTGCCTCTGTTTCCTATATTAGAACACAGAACAGTACAGCACAGAAAAACCATTCGGCCCACAACATTGTGCTGAGCCAATTAAATTAGTAATCAAATGTGGACGTGGACAGGATATTTCCAATAGTGGATGAATCCAGGACCAGGAGGCATATCAGAGTACAACAGCATCCCTTTAGAACAGAGATGAGAAGGAACTTCTTTAGCCAGAGGGTGGTGACTCACAGAAGGCTGTGGAGACTAAGTCATCGGGTAATTCAAAGCGCAGTTTGCTACGTTCTGGAATAGTCAAAGCATCAAAGGTTACGGGGAGAAGACAGAATAGCGTTGAGAGGGAAAACAAATCCATCATGATCGAATGGCGGAGAAGACTTGATGGCTTAATTCTGCTCATATATAGTGGCATGCAAAAGTTCTGTTACTGTGAATAGCCAAGTGAGTAAAAGATGAACTGATTTCCAAAAGGCATAAAGTTAAAGATGACACATTTCTTTAATATTTTAAGCAAGAAAACTTTTTTATTTCCATCTTTTACAGTTTCAAAATAGCAAAAAAGGAAAAGGGCCCGAAGCAAAAGTTTGGGCACCCTGCATGGCAGTACTTAGTAACACCCCCTTTGGTAAATATCACAGCTTGTAAATGCTTTTTGTAGCCAGCTAAGAGTCTTTCAATTCTTGTTTGGGGGATTTTCGCCCATTCTTCCTTGCAAAAGGCTTCTAGTTCTGTGAGATTCTCCGGCTGTTTTGCATGCACTGCTCTTTTGAGGTCTATCCACAGATTCTCAATGATGTTTAGGTCAGGGGACTATGAGGGCCATGGCAAAACCTTCAGCTTGCACCTCATTGTGGATTTTGAGGTGTGTTTAGGTTCATTATCCTGTTGTAGAAGCTATCCGCTTTTCATCTTCGGCTTTATTACAGACTGTATGATGTTTGCTTCCAGAATTTGCTGGTATTTAATTGAATTCATTCTTCCCTTTACCAGTGAATGTTCCCTGTGCCACTGGCTGCAACACAAGCCCAAAGCATGATCGATCCACCCCCATGCTTAACAGTTGGACAGGAAATTCTGCACCCTTTTTTTCTCCATACATACCTTTGCTCATTGCTGCCAGGAAGTTCTATTCAAAAGGTTCAAAGGAACATCTAAACAACCCTGATGCATTTTGGAAACAAGTCCTGTGGACTGATGAAGTTAAAATAGATGGAAATAAAAAAGTTTTCTTGCTTAAAATATTAAAGAAATGTGCCATCTTTAACTATATGCCTTTTAGAAATCAGTTCATCTTTTACTCGCTTAGCTATTCACAGTAACAGAAATTTTGACTAGGGGTGCCCAAACTTTTGCATGCCACTGTATCTTATGGACATATATCAGAGTCTAAACCTTTCTCCACTACATCACCAAGTCTTGCCTACGTCAATAGAATCTGTATCCCTATAACAATGATTTCACAGTATTTTCCCCACACCAGTTGGGCTTGTCTCCTATAAAAGTAACCTATAGTTTTGTCTCCTAACTTGGACATCCATTAAGTCTGAACCAACGATACTCGATCGTGTCTTCCTCTGTACCAGGGAGATTCTGATCACTCCACACCAAGGATAAACCAAACACGCCGTACCGAGGATACACTGAGGCTATACTGACACCAGGAAACTTGCATGTCACTCGCTGTACCACAGTCCCACTTGGTACCATTCTCCTGCCCATCCACACTATTTCAGGAATCTCAGCGACATGCAGCTCATTCCCCAGATCGGCTCTCCCCATCCCAGTTACATCGCCGCTCTCTTGACATTTTTTATCTTTACTTTGTACCGATTTTGCCCCCGAAAGCTGCCGGTGGCTCCAGCCCTCTGCCCGGCCTCTCCGACATCGCTCTCCCGTTACTTGGTTTGTTGTTGCAGTAATGTTTAATGGCGGTTGGCAAACGGTGCAGTACCGCCACCTACTGAGGTGGAGTGTGGAGCAAAGAATGACTTGGTTTGCCTCTCCCCTCCGTCCCTCCCGCTTCACCGAACCGCCAACTCCGCGCGTCCGGCGCCACAAAGACTCCGCCGGCGGTTACATCTTTTACCGTCCGGCTGGAGAACGCCTGCCACGACCTATCAGTCCCCCCGAACATCGGGTGCTGGCTCAATTCCCGCTCTGAGTGCAGTCAGTCCTTGGAGTGACAGTAACGCCGACTGCGCACATCTATATATTTGACAACAGCTTCCCCGTTTTTACAATCCCGATAAACATAATCAGTCCTGGCAAAAGGTCTTGACGCGAAAGTTGACTGTCCATTTCCCTCCACAGATGCTGCATAACCCCGCCTAGTTCCTCACGCGTCTTTTTAAAACCAATTTTAATTGTGTATAAAATATGGGACTAACTTAATATTTCTTTGATGTGTCAAAAGGGGGCATCCATCATTAAGGTCACAAACGCACGAAATTCTGCAGATGCTGGAAATCCGAAGCAACAATACACAAAGTGCTGGGGCGACTCAGCAAGTCAGGCAGCATCTGTGGAAAAGAACCAAGAGACGACGTTTCGGACCGAGACCCTTGCTCAGGACTGGAAAGGAAGGGGGAAGATACCAGAATAAAAAGGAGAGCAAGAAAGTGGTAGGTGAAGCCAGGTGGATGGGAAAGATGAAGGAATCTGAAAGGAGAGGAAAGTGGAAGGCAGAGGGGCACCAAGGGGAGGTGATAGGCAAGTGAGAAGAGGTAAGAGGCCAGAGTGGGGGAATAGAATAAGAATGGAGGGGGAGGGATTATTTTTTACCGAAGAAGAAATTGATATTTGTGCCATCAAGTTGGAGGCTGCCCAGATAGAATACAAGGTGTTGCTCCTCCACCCTGAGGGTGGCCTTATTGTGGCACAAGAGGAGCCCATGGACTAACATGTGAGACTCGGAATTAAAGTGTTGGGCCACAGGGAAGTTCCGCTTTTGGCATGGGAGCGGAGGTGCTCAATGAAGTGGTCCCTCAATTTACAACAGGCCTCGCCAATGCAGAGTAGGGTGCACCTGGGGCATCAGATACAATAGGCAAGCCCAGCAGATTCACAGGTGAAATGTTGCCAGTTTCTTTGTGTGCACGATCTTCTAAGCCATTTTAGTCTATTTACAATTTGTCAGTGTGGACATGGTGGAGGATTACAAATACCTGGGGATACGAATTGACAATAAACTGGACTGGTCAAGGAACACTGAGGCTGTCTACAAGAAGGGTCAGAGCCGTCTCTATTTGCCGAGGAGACTGAGGTCCTTTAATATCTGCTGGACGATGCTGAGGATGTTCTACGAGTCTGTGGTGGCCCGTGTGATCATGTTTGCTGTTGTGTGCTGGGGCAGCAGGCTGAGGGTAGCAGACACTAACAGAATCAACAAACTTATTCGTAAGTCTAGTGATGTTGTGGGGATGGAACTGGACTCTCTCACGGTGGTGTCTGAAAAGAGGATGCTGTCCAAGTTGCATGCCATTTTGGACAATGTCTCCCATCCACTACATAATGTACTGGGTGGGCACAGGAGTACATTCAGCCAGAGACTCATTCCACCGAGATGCAACACAGAGCGTCATAGGAAGTCATTCCCGCCTGTGGCCATCAAACTTTACAACTCCTCCCTTGGAGGGTCAGACACCCTGGGCCAACAGGCTGGTCCTGGACTTATTTCCTGGCATAATTTACATATTACTATTTAACTATTTATGGTTTTATTACTATTACTATTTTATTACTATTTAATTATTTATGGTGCAACTGTAACAAAAACCAATTTCCCCTGGGATCAATAGAGTATGACTATGACTATGACTATTTAACTATATTTTTACCTCCAAAGATGCTGCCTGGCAGGCTTACTATTTCCAGCATTTTCTCTTTCTGTTTCTGGTTTCTAACAACTTGTTTGTTTGCTTTTCAATCATAATTTTATATAGTCAGGCTGTTGCTCTATTCAAATGTCAATGAAAATTAAACAAATCAATTCTGATGGCGAAATAATTATTAAAATATCCTTCATTATATGATAGTCCCTTTGGCTAAGATAAAAATTATTTGAAGGGAGGAATCTCTTTTTCTGTGATAGGTGTGGAATTGTCGATCACTAAGATGCAAGTTATTTTAAATTCAGAAATGACTGAAATTTAAGAAAACAGAATGGGGTGGAAACTTACAGCTGTTAAAACGAAACTCCATTACACATTAATCTAGCAACCACATGGTTCTGTAAACAGTGGAATCCCCGGTTTCATTCATTGCCATCATCGTTTGTCAAATCGAAAGGATGCACAGGGGACTATTGCAGAAGAGTGGTGACTGAATTATTCAATAGCAGAAAAAACACGGGAGTCAGAATCGCCAGAAAACTTTTATTTCCTAAACTGTGTTTAATATCATAAACCAGTAGATTGAATTTGACGCGTGCAGCGTTCATTGTTACTGCAATTGATACTCCGTTCATTACTGCACTACGTCAAGAGGAATTTTTCACTGAAATATCTGACAAGTCTGCTTGGCGCCGCTCTCCAAATAATCACGCCCGCCTGTATGAAATATGGCGACTGTCTCCAAATGCGCACGCGCAGCAGTTGAGGGGCTCCGCCTTTAGATGAAATCTCGCGGGGTTGGCCGCCGTTGCTCCAGCGCGCCAATTTTCAAAGGCGCTTCCTGTAAACAGAGGAGAAGAAAGAGAAACAAGCGAAGGGCAGCTGGTGGTTGCACCTTGTTGTGGGGGCGCCTACCCCCACAATAACACCTACCCCTCTCCTCGAGGCCGCCTCTGCAGCTGTCGCCGACTCCGCGCGATGACAGGACCATCGGCAGCCCCGGTACCCGAGCTCTCGCGCCCTTCCCCTCCAGCCTCTCATCCTATTGGCGGCGGCCCGCGTATCGAGCGCGCGACTTGACCCCACCACCCCCGACCCTCGCGCCCTCTTTTCTCCCTGTCGGCTCGCGGCCGCCTGGGTGACATAACGATCGCGCGCGCCTCTCTCCCCTCCACTACTCTTTCGTCTCGCGGACCAAGTACGAGTCCTTTGATGACGTGACAGTCGGTGCCTCAGCCCGCACCCTGACGAGAGCTTTGCTGTCAATGCAGTGGAAGGAGCTCGGGCTCCGATGACGTAGCATCATCTCCCCCCGACCCGTCGCCCCAGGTTTGATGACGTGAAGGCTCCCGTGCCGGAGCGCGAGCCCCGGGGCTCCAAGGGCCGTTCCGCCGCCAGTCAGAGCGACGATGCTGTCGGAGGTGCAACCGTGCCTGCAGCTGCTGCGCATCGGCACCGCTCCTCAGCCGAGCCCCGAATCCGGGCCGGCCGCTCCGCGAGATCTCTACACCTTCCTGCCGGCCGGTCAGCGCTGTACCTTTCGCCTGGGCCGCCAGGCTGACTTGACCGACCTGCGCCTGAGCTCGGGCCGGGCTGACGAACTCATTTCGCGGGTGCACGCCGAGCTGCAGGCCGAGAGGGGCTCGGCCGGCGACTGGAAGGTGCACATCGTGGACAGGAGCACTAATGGTGAGGATGGGGGCAATGGGTGTTGGGGAGGGACTGGGTGGGGTTGGGACGCTACTGGCAGGGGTGGGGCATATACACTAAATAGGGCGGGGTATGACTGGGGTTCGGGATGAGGAAGAGCTACTGGCTAGTACAACATTGTGGGCCGAAGGGCCTGTAATGTGCTGTAGATTTCTATGTTTGCTGGGTCGTATTAATCTGCGCCGGGTGGGCTGGGCGTCTGGATATGGGCTGGAGGTGAGGCAGTTAGGGTGTAGAAAAGGGGCTGGAGCCTTGAGGAGGGGAGGTGGAGGGGTTGGGTTATGGAGAGAGTGGTAGCCGGGGTGGGGGGGGGGCTACGGTGGTGTGAGGGGAAAAGGGGTTGGGTTGAGGAGAGGGATTAAATCAAAACTGATTATAAATTGGAGTTTCTGGGGAGATTTTAGACCCAAAGAGAGTAAGGCATACAGGACTAAAGGAAAATTGGGAATGCTAATTTAAGGGCTTTTTCTTGAATGGGGAAGGGTTTATTGGAGTGTTTAAGGACAAGGGATGGTTTAAAGATTAGAGGAGCAAGAGTGGATTTGAAGTTACCTTTCATTGTCAGAATCATTGCACCTTCACTGTCAGCTGTCTTGTCTGTCACTGTCCTAATTGTGTAGTGCAGATGGAATATAGTACAAGCCATTTTCTTTTGTTTGCTGATGGTTAAAATGGTAAATTGAGATGCCTGATCTGTTCCTATAATTCCTGTGACAGATGGCCCATTAATACCGGTTTGACATCCAATAACATTTGTGATGTGCTGTCAACTGGCACAACATAGTGGTGTTTGTAATCTTGTTAAATACGGATCTTCACTGGGAGGAAAAGAACCAGACTCCGATATCAGCAAGTTTGCACTAATGAGCATTTCTGAGTTGCAAGAGTGAATGTTTGCGAGCTGATTACGTCAAAGGAAGGCATGCTGATGGCTGTGTTGTTTTCTCTAGGTACCTTTGTGAATGATGTTCGCATACCCAAAGGCCAAAGGACAGAGCTTGCAGATGGAGATACTGTCACTTTTGGCCACCCAGATGCTGTGAATATCCCAGAAGGTTGTTTGGCAAGTCAGCAGGACTCTGAATTCTATTTTCTGTTCCAAAAGGTCAGGGTCCGTCCAGCGGACTTTGATGCCATAACAATCCCCAAGGTTCGGGAGCAGTGTGGATTCCGACCTGTTTGTTCTACAGACAAGTGCATCTCTCCCCAAGGGGCCAGGATACGGAGCTTCACTGAAACTCCAGCTGCTTCCCGAGCAACATTGATTCTGAATTCCATAGGAAGTATCAGCAAGCTGAAGTCACAACTGTCTGCATTTCAGACAGAACGGGGAGGTAGAGGCCAGTGCAATGATACAAAGGGAGTTCTTGGAAAATTTCAGCAGTTCTCTTTGAATGGCTGCCGTCCCAGTAACAATGCAGTTGCTGCTCCAGCCCAGAAGAGGCCTGTAACCAAGCAACGGCGGAAGACAGTCCACACTGTTCTTCCTGACCTGGAGCTCGAGGAGGAATTACAACGGTTCTCAGTAGAAGTGCAACAAAGTGCCAACAGCCGTCGGCACTGTAAGTCTGAGTCTGACGTTGACCCAGATCTGTACCGACAGTTGACTTTGGGTGTTCGGGAACTGTCGCCAGAACCAAAGCCTACTTTCAAAAAGCATAAATTGGAGCACAACACTCCCGTTCTCCAAAATTCAATGGAGAATACCCACATCACTCCCACTGGGTAAGTCCACATGTGTTTCTCAAATTTACATCTTGCACTTTTTGGATGGAGAATCCTTACCTACCTGTCTAATGCTTCCTGAAGTTGGAAGTGTGCTGCAAGTAAGTGATTGAAAGATTAAAAATGAACTTTATTTGTTGACGTACAGTCAAGTGAATCATTTGCATGAAATCCTTGAGGGCTGCGCAGTTCAGATCGAAGCCCAAACCCATCTTTCCCATACTCCAGTGCAGTTGCAGACTAATGTAGCCCTGCTGCTTGTACTTTCGGTTTTAACATACTGGGGTAAAGAGATTAGAACTGTGCTAACTTTGAGCTAGACCCATAAATATCCGTCTCCAAAGGGATTCCACCACTATCCACATCTTTTCCTCCCCTGCTCCCCAATCCCCCGCCTTCTATAGGGATTGCTCATTTTGTGAGTCTCCTATCCCTCTTCACTTATCTCCCTCCTGGCACTTATCGGGACAAGTGGTCAAATGCTACACCTGCCCTTACATCCCCTCCCTTGCCAATATTCAGGGCCCCAAAATGACCTTCCAGGTAAAGTGAAGCTTAACTTGTGAGTCTCTCGAGCTCCTCCTGCAACCTCCTGTACATTGTTGAGACCCAAATGCAGATGAGATGACCACTTTGTCGAGCATCTTTACTGTCTGCTGCAAATAGCAGCATGTCCCAGTGGTTACCCATTTCAGTTCGATATTCCGTTGTCATTCTGATATGTCTGTCCGTGGCCTCCTCTACTGCCACAATGCGGCAAGACTCAAGCTGGAAGAGCAACGCCTCATTTTCTGTCTGGGTAGCCTCCAACCTGATGGCGTGCACATTGATTTTAATAACTTCTGGTAATTTCTCCCCCCCCCCCCCCTTTTCCTTTTTCCATTCCCTATTCTGACTCCCCTCCCATTTCTTCCAATAGTTATAGTCATAGTCATACTTTATTAATCCCGAGGGAAATTGGTTTTCGTTACAGTTGCTCCATAAATAATAAATAGTAATAGAACCATAAATAGTTAAATAGTAATATGTAAATTACGCCAGTAAACTATGAAATAAGTCCAGGACCAGCCTATTGGCTCAGGATGTCTGACCCTCCAAGGGAGGAGTTGTAAAGTTTGATGGCCACAGGCAGGAATGACTTCCTGTGACGCTCAGTGCTGCATCTCGGTGGAATGAGTCTCTGGCTGAATGTACTCCTGTGCCCACCCAGTACGTTATGCAGTGGATGGGAGACATTGACCAAGATGGCATGCAACTTAGACAGCATCCACTTTTCAGACACCACCGTGAGAGAGTCCAGTTCCATCCCCACAACATCACTGGCCTTACGCATGAGTTTGTTGATTCTGTTGCTGTCTGCTGCCCCAGCACACAACAGCAAACATGATAGCACTGGCCACCACAGACTCGTAGAACATCCTCAGCATCGTCTGGCAGATGTTAAAGGACCTCAGTCTCCTCAGGAAATAGAGACGGCTCTGACCCTTCTTGTAGACAGCCTCAGTGTTCTTTGACCAGTCCAGTTTATTGTCAATTCGTATCCCCAGGTATTTGTAATCCTCCACCATGTCCATACTGACCCTCTGGATGGAAACAGGGGTCACCAGTAACTTAGCTCTCCTCAGGTCCACCACCAGCTCCTTAGTCTTTTTCACATTAAGCCGCAGATAATTCTGCTCACACCATGTGACAAAGTTTCCTACCGTAGCCCTGTACTCAGCCTCATCTCCCTTGCTGATGCATCCAACTATGGCAGAGTCATCAGAAAACTTCTGAAGATGACAAGACTCTGTGCAGTAGTTGAAGTCCGAGGTGAAAATGGTGAAGAGAAAGGGAGACAAGACAGTCCCCTGTGGAGCCCCGGTGCTGCTGATCACTCTGTCGGACACACAGTGTTGCAAACACACGTACTGTGGTGTCTGCAAGTCAGGTGATCAAGAATCCATGACACCAGGGAAGCATCCACCTGCATTGCTGTCAGCTTCTCCCCAGCAGAGCAGGGCGGATGGTGTTGAATGCACTGGAGAAGTCAAAAAACATGACCCTCACAGTGCTCGCTGGCTTGTCCAGGTGGGCGTAGACACGGTTCAGCAGGAAGATGATGGCATCCTCAACTCCTAGTCGGGGCTGGTAGGCGAACTGGAGGGGATCTAAGTGTGGCCTGACCATAGGCCGGAGCAGCTCCAGAACAAGTCTCTCCAGGGTCTTCATGATGTGGGAGGTCAATGCCACCGGTCTGTAGTCATTGAGGCCGCTGGGGCGCGGCGTCTTCGGCACAGGGACAAGGCAGGACTTTTTCTACAATACAGGAACCCTCCGGAGCCTCAGGCTCAGGTTGAATACATGGTGAGGTACTCCACATAGCTGAGGAGCACGGGCTTTGAGCACCCTGGTACTGACACCATCCGGTCCTGCAGCCTTGCTTGGGTTGAGACGTTTCAGCTGTCTTCTCACCTGTAGAGCTGTGAAGCCCACTGTGGTGGTTTTGTGTGGGGAATGGGTAAAGTCATGAGAGCAGGGTGGGGGACTGTGGAATATGTGTTGGTTGGGGACTGACAACAGATGGCTCATGTATGGGATGGGCAGGGGTCACAATGTCAAATCTGTTAAAGAACAGGTTATGTTCATTGGCCCTGTCCACACTGCCTTCAGCTCCTCTGTTGCTAGTTTGCCAGAACCCAGTGATGGTCCCCATCCCCCTCCAGACCTCTCTCATGTTGTTCTGCTGGAGTTTCCACTCAAGCTTCCTCCTGTACCTGTCTTTAGCCTCCCTGATCCTGGCTTTCAGGTCCCTCTGTATTGCCCTCAGCTCCTCCTGTCCACTGCTTTCCTGTTAGGTTCCTTCTTCGACCCTTTATTTCTTCCACCTCAAGATTTTTTCCATCCATGTACTCGTCTAAATGTCTTTCAAACATTGTAATGGTTTCTGCCTCCACCACTTCGTTTGGCAGCTCAGTCCATATACCCACTGCTGCTCGTGTCAAAAAACATATATCTCAGGTCCCCATTAAATCTTTCCCCCCAACTTTAAATCTATGCCCTCTATAAGAAAAAGACAGACCATTCACCTTATCTATGCCTTTCATGATTTTATGTACCTGTGTAAGGTCACTCCGAGCCTCCAGAGAAAATAGCCACAACCTATTTAGTCTCTCCTTATAGCTCATGCTCTCTCGTCTTGGCAAAATCCTTGTAATTCTTTTCTGCTCCCTTTCCAGATTAATAACATCCTTCCTGGAGGTAGGCATCCAGAACTGCACAGGATTCTCCAAGTGCCTTCTCAGCAATGACATCCCAACTCTTATGCTCAATTCTGTCCCGATGAAGGGTCTCAACCCAAAACGTCAACTGTTTACTCTTTTCCATAAATGCTGCCTGACCTGCTGAGTTCCTCGCGCATTTTGTGTGTGTTGCTTTTGGATTTCTACAGATTTTCTCGTTTTCTTGAGCTCGGTGCCTTGAATGATGGTGGGAGTGACAAACGTCATCTGATCACCCTGTCTACTTGTGTTGTCACATTGGACGTGTACCCCTCGGTGACTCAATTCTACAACACAATGCATGGTCCTGGCATTTGCAGAGCAAATCCTGCCCGTGGTCATGGAAGGGTACAGCACAGAAACATCTCGTTCATGTGGCAACCATTTAAACTGCCTACCACCATCGACCTCTTCCGGGACCATACCCTCCATACCCCTACCATCCATGCACCTATCCAGACTTCTCTTAAATGTTGAAATTAAGCTCACACTCTCACAATCAGTTCATTCCACACTCTCATGACCCTCTGAGTGAAGAACAGAAGAAATAGGAGCAGGAGTCGGCCATCTGGCCCGTCGAGCCTGCTTCACCATTCAATAAGATCATGGCGGATCTGGTCATGGACTCACCTCCACCTCCCTGCCTTTTCCCCATAACTCTTAATTCCCCAACCTTGCAAAACCCTGTCTAACCCTGTCTTACATATATTTACTGAGTAGCCTCCACTGCTTCATTGGGCAGAGAATTCCACAGATTCACCACCCACTGGGAAAAGCAGATATGTCTCATCTCCATCCTAAATCTACTCCCCGAATCTTGAGATAATGTCTCTTGGAAACAACGTTCCTGCCTCTATCTTATCTATCCCTTTCATAATTTTATGTTTCTATAAGATCTCTCATTCTTCTGAATGCCAGCAAGTACCATCCCAAGTGACTCAACCTCTCCATGCAACACACACAAAATGCTGGTGGAACACAGCAGGCCAAGCAACATCTGTAGGAAGAAATACAGTCGATGTTTCGGGTCGAGACCCTTCATCAGGACTAACGGAAAAAAGAGATAGTAAGAGATTTGAAAAGGGGAGGGGGAGACTCGAAATGATAGGAGAAGACAGGAGGGGAAGGGATGAAGCTAAGAGCTGGGAAGTTGATTGGCAAAAGGGATAAGGCTGGAGAAGGGGGAGTGTCATAGGGCAGGGGGCCTTGGAAGAAAGAAAGGGGGAGGGCAGCACCAGAGGAAGATGGAGAACAGGCAAGGAGATATTGTGAGAGGGAAAGAGAGGAAAAAAAATAAATTAGGGATGGGGGTAAGAAGGGGAGGAGGGGCATTAACAGAAGTTAGAGAAGCCAATATTCATGCCATCAGGTTGGAGGCTACCCAGACGGAATATAAGGTGTTGTCCTCCAACCTGAGTGTGGCTTTATCTCGACAGTAGAGGAGGCCATGGATTGACATATCGGAATGGGACGTGGAATTAAAATGTGTGGCCACTGGGAGATCCTGCTTTCTCTGGCGGACAGAGCGTAGGTGTTCAGCGAAGCGGTCTCCCAGTCTGCGTCGGGTCTCACCAATATATAGAAGGCCACATCGGGAGCACCGGACGCAGTATATCACCCCAGCCGACTCACAGGTGAAGTGTCGCCTCACCTGGAAGGACTGTCTGGGCCCTGAATGGTGGTGAGGCAGGTGTAGCACTTGTTCCGCTTACAAGGATGAGTGCCTGGAGGGAGATCAGTGGGAGGAGATGGGGGGGTACGAATGGACAAAGGAGTCGCGTAGGGAGCAATCCCTGCGGAAAGCAGAAAGTGGGAAAGATGTGCTTGGTGGTGGGATCCCGTTGGAGGTGGTGGAAGTTACGGAGAATTATATGTTGGACACGGAGGCTGGTGGGGTGGTAGGTGAGGACAAGAGGAACCCTATTCCTAGTGGGGTGGCAGGAGGATGGGATGAGAGCAGATGTGTGTGAAATGGGAGAGATGAGTTTGAGGGCAGAATTGATGGTGGATGAAGGGAAGCCCCTTTCTTTAAAAAAAGAAGACATCTCCTTCGTCCTGGAATGAAAAGCCTCATTCTGAGAGCAGATGCGGTGGAGATGGAGGAATTGAGAGAAGGGGATGGCATTTTTGCAAGTAACGGTTGGGAAAAGGAATAGTCCAGGTAGCTGAGAGAGTTCATGGGCTTATAGTTGACATCAGTAGATAAGTTGTCTCCAGAGACAGAGAGATCAAGGAAGGGGAGGGAGGTGTCGGAAATGGACCAGGTAAATTTGAGGGCAGGATGGAAGTTGGAGGCAAAGTTGATGAAGTCAACGAGTTCAGCAGGCATGCAGGAAGCAGCGCCAATGCAATCGTCGATGTAGCGGAGGAAAAGTGGGGGGGGGCGGATACCAGTATAGACTTGGAACATGGACTGTTTCACAAAGCCAACAAAAAGGCAGGCATAGCTGGGACCCATGTGGGTGCCCATAGCTACACCTTTAGTTTGGAGGAAGTGGGAGGAGCCAAAGGAGAAATTATTAAAAGTAAGGACCAATTCTACGAGACAGAGGAGAGTGGTTGTAGAGGGGAACTGGTTGGGTCTGGAATCCAAAAAGAAACGGAGAGCTTTGAGACCTTCCTGGTGGTGTTTGGAGGTATACAGGGACTGGACATCCATGTGAAAATAAGACAATGGGGGCCAGGGAACTTGAAATCATTGAAAAAATCCAGAGCATGAGAAGTGTCATGAACATAGGTGGGAAGGGATTGAACAAGGGGGGATAAAGCAGTGTTGAGGTTTGCAGAAATGAGTTCAGTGGGGCAGGAGCAAGCTGAAACAATCTCTCCACGTAGTCTCACCCCCTCAACCGGATGAACCTCCTCTGCACCGCCTCCAAAGCCAGTATATTCTTCCTCAAATCAGCAGACCAGAATTGCACGCAGTACTCCAGGTGTGGCCTCACCAGTACCCCATACAGTTGCAGCATATCCTCCCTGTTCTTAAATTCAATCCCTCTAGCCAACATTCCATTTGCCTTCGTGATAGGCTGCTGCACCTGCAAACCAACCTTTTGTGATTCATGCACAAGCTCTCCCAAATCTCTCTGCACAACAGCGTGCTGCAATTTTTTTTTACCATTTATATGATAATCTGCTCTTTTATTTTCCCTTCCAAAGTGGTTACCTTGCATTTACCAACATTGTACTCCATCTGCCAGACCCTTGCCCACTCGCTTAACCTATCTATATTTCGCTGCAGACTCTCCATATCTTCTGCACAATTTGCTTTTTCACTCAATTTAGAATCATCAGCAAACTTAGATGCAATACACTTGGTCCCCTCTTCCAGATCGTTAATGTATATCGTGAACAGTTGGGCCCAGCACCAACCTCTGTGGCACACCACTCACCACTGATTGTTGGTACATACTGTTTATTATAAATTACTATAAATTTTACATTGCACATTTAGATGGATGTGTAATGTAAAGATTTTTACTCATGTATATGAAGGATGTAAGTAATAAAGTCAATTCCGTTCAATTCAACCAGAGTAATACACATGTATCCTAACTCTCTGCTTTCTATTAGTTAACCAATCCTCTGTCCATGCTAATATGTCACCCCAATTCTATGCATCCTTATCTTATGGATAAGTCTTTTATGTGGCGCCTTATTGAGTGCCTTCTGGAAATCCAATAAAATAATTTCCCTCTGTCCACTGTGCTTGTTATATCCTCAAGGAACTCCAGTAAGTTTGTCAAACAGGACCCCCCTTCACTAAATCCATGCTGCGTCTGCCTGATGGATCAATTTCTTTCCAGATGCCTTGTTATTTCTTCTTTAATGATTGCTTCAAGCATTTTCCCAACTATAGATGTTAAAGTAACTGGACTATAGTTACCTGCCCTTTGCCTACATCTTTTTTTGAACAGCGGAATGACATTTGCTGTCTTCCAATCTGCCGGGACCTGCCCAGAGTCCAGAGAATTTTGGTAAGTTATCACCAAAGCCTCCATGATAACTTCTGCCATTTCTTTCAGTACCCTGGGAAGCATTCCATCAGGACCAGGGGACTTGTCTATCTTCAGGCCCACAAGTTTGCTCAGCACTACCTCTTTAGTGATAGCTATTGAGGTCCTCACCTCCCATCGCATCCATAACAGCTCCCTTTGGCATGTTTGACGTGTCCTCCACTGCGAAGACCAACACAAAGTAGTCATTCAAATCCTCAGCCATTTCCTCATTACCCAATATCAATTCCTCCTCATCCTCCAAGGGACCCATGTTCACTTTAGCCACCCTTTTCGGCTTTATATATGTTTGTATATTTTGTGTTAGTTTATAGGCTATGAGGCTATAAGGCTAGAGCTTGCGGGTGTGAATTGGGATGCTGTTTTTGCAGGGAAATGTACTATGGACATGTGGTCAATGTTTAGAGATCCCTTGCAGGATGTTAGGGATAAATTTGTCCCGGTGAGGAAGATAAAGAATGGTAGGGTGAAGGAACCATGGGTGACAAGTGAGTTGGAAAATCTAGTCAGGTAGAAGAAGGCAGCATACATGAGGTTTAGGAAGCAAGGATCAGATGGGTCTATTGAGGAATATAGGGAAGCAAGAAAGGAGCTTAAGAAGGGGCTGAGAAGAGCAAGAAGGGGGCATGAGAAGGCCTTGGTGAGTAGGGTTAAGGAAAACCCCAAGGCATTCTTCAATTATGTGAAGAGCAAAAGGATGACAGAAGTGAAGGTAGGACTGATTAGAGATAAAGGTGGGAAGATGTGCCTGGAGGCTGTGGAAGTGAGCGAGGTCCTCAATGAATACTTCTCTTCGGTATTCACCAATGAGAGGGAACTTGATGATGGTGAGGACAATATGAGTGAGGTTGATGTTCTGGAGCATGTTGATATTAAGGGAGAGGAGGTGTTGGAGTTGTTAAAATACATTAGGACAGATAAGTCCCCGGGACCTGACGGAATATTCCCCAGGCTGCTCCACGAGGCAAGAGAAGAGATTGGCTGAGCCTCTGGCTAGGATCTTTATGTCCTCGTTGTCCACGGAAATGGTACCGGAGGATTGGAGGGAGGCAAATGTGGTCCCCTTGTTCAAAAAAGTTAGTAGGGATAGTCCAGGTAATTATAGACCAGTGAGCCTTACGTCTGTGGTGGGAAAGCTGTTGGAAAAGATTCTTAGAGATAGGATCTATAGGCATTTAGAGAATCATGGTCTGATCAGGGACAGTCAGCATGGCTTTGTGAAGGGCAGATCGTGTCTAACAAGCCTGATAGAGTTCTTTGAGGAGGTGACCAGGCATATAGATGAGGGTAGTGCACTGGATGTGATCTATATGGATTTTAGTAAGGCATTTGACAAGATTCCACACGGTAGGCTTATTCAGAAAGTTAGAAGGCATGGGATCCAGGGAAGTTTGGCCAGGTGGATTCAGAATTGGCTTGCCTGCAGAAGGCAGAGGGTGGTGGTGGAGGGAGTACATTCAGTTTGGAGGATTGTGACTAGTGGTGTCCCACAGGATCTGTTCTAGGACCTCTACTTTTCGTGATTTTCATGAACGACCGGATGTGGGGATAGTTTGCAGACGACACAAAGGTTGGTGGTGTTGTAGATAGTGTTGAGGATTGTCAAAGATTGCAGAGAGACATTGATAGGATGCAGGAGTGGGCTGAGAAGTGGCAGATGGAGTTTAACCCGGAGAAGTGTGAGGTGGTACACTTTGGAAGGACAAACTCCAAGGCAGAGTACAAAGTAAATGGCAGGATACTTGGTAGTGTGGAGGAGCAGAGGGATCTCGGGGAACGTGTCCACAGATCCCTGAAAGTTGCCTCACAGGTGGATAGGGTAGTGAAGAAAGCTTATGGGGTGTTAGCTTTCATAAGTTGAGGAATAGAGTTTAAGAGTCGCGATGTAATGATGCAGCTCTGTAAAACTCTGGTTAGGCCACACTTGGAGTACTGTGTCCAGTTCTGGTCACCTCACTATAGGAAGGATGTGGAAGCATTGGAAAGGGTACAGAGGAGATTTACCAGGATGCTGCCTGGTTTAGAAAATATGCATTATGATCAGAGATTAAGGGAGCTGGGGCTTTACTCTTTGGAGAGAAGGAGGATGAGAGGAGACATGATAGAGGTGTACAAGATAATAAGAGGAACAGATAGAGTGGATAGCCGGCGCCTCTTCCCCAGGGCACCACTGCTCAATACAAGGGGACATGGCTTTAAGGTAAGGGGTGGGAAGTTCAAGGGGGATATTAGAGGAAGATTTTTCACTCAGAGAGTGGTTCGTGAGTGGAATGCACTGCCTGAGTCAGGGGTGGAGGCAGATACACTAGTGAAGTTTAAAAGACTACTAGACAGGTATATGGAGGAATTTAAGGTGGGGGCTTATATGGGGGGGGCAGGGTTTGAGGGTCGGCACAACATTGTGGGCCGAAGGGCCTGTACTGTGCTGTCCTATTCTATGTTCTTTATCTTCCCTTTTTTAATTGCTTGCTTAGTGGTTCTTTGTTGCTTTTTAAAATTTTCTCAATCTTCCAGTTTCCCACTACTCTTGGCGACTAGCACGAGCTTTTAGTTTGATGCCTTCTTTTATTTCCTTAGTTATCCAGAGCTGGCTCTCCCCACCCTTATTGTCCTTGCTTTTAACTGGAATATACTTTTGTTGAGCACTGTGAAAAATATCTTTGAAAGTCTTCCACTGTTCCTCAACCATCCCACCATATAGCCTGTGTTCCCAGTCGACACTAGGCAAATCCTCCCTCATCCCATTGTAGACTCCATTGTTTAGGCATAATACACTGGTTTTAAATCGAACTATTGCACCCACCATTTGTGTGAGAAACTCAACCATCCTGTGGTCACTGTTTCCAAGAGGATCCTTAACTACGAGATTGCTAATTTTACCTGTCTCATTGCACAGGACCAGATCCAAGATAGCATGTTCCCTTGTAGGTTCAGTAACATGCTGTTCAAGAAAGCCATCATGGATGCATTCTATGACGTCCTCCTCAAGACTGCCTTGACCAACTTGATTCACCCAATCTATGTGCAAGTTGAAATCCCCCACGATAACTGCTGTTCCATTCTTACATGCCTCAGATATTTCTGTTTATTGCCTGTGCCACTGTAATGTCATTATTCAGTGGCTGATAGACAACTCCCACCAGTGATTTTTTTTTTCACTTTACTATTCCTAGTCTCCACCCAGACAGATTTAACATTCTGCTCCTTATATCTTGTGTCGTCTCTCACTAGCGCACTGATCTCATTTTTAATTAAGAGCACTACCACTCCTCCCTTCCCTTCCTGCCTCTTCTTCCACATTATCTGATATCCTTGGACATTACATTCACGATCCTCTCCACCCTGCAACCACGTCTCTACAATTGCCACTAAGTTATACCCCTTTGTACAGATTTGTGGCACATGTTCACTGACCTTGTTTTGAATACTACGGGCATTCAAATAAAGTGCCTTTATACTTACTGTGCTTTCAAAATCTTGTGATCTTTTATTCTTTTGTAGTTGACTTATCTTCACCCCGTCTTACTTTTATCTTTTGCTTTTCTTTATCTATACTTTTCTTTTTTACTTTATCCATACTTCTCCAATCTGTTGAATCCACCCCTCTTCTCTTTAGTTTAAAGCCCTATCCACAGCCCTAGTTATGCGATTCGCTAGAATCCAGGTCCCATTTGTACAGCTCCCTCCTTCCCCAATACTGGTGTCAATTTCCCATGAATTCAAACCCACTTCTCCTACACCAATCCTTGAGATATGCAATTTTCTCTAATTTTCTTGACCCTATGCCAGTTTGCATCTGGTTTAGGTGGTAATCCGGAGATTACTATCTTTTTGGTTCTGCTTTTTAATTTAGTCTCTAGCTGCTCAAATTCCCTCAGCAGAACCTCTTTCCTCATTCTACCTATGTTCTTGGATACCCTACACCATCCACTCTGCCATCAATTTTGGTGTCATCCACAACCATGCCATCTACAGACTCATTCTAATTATTAATATGGATGACAAACAACATGGCTCAGCACGGATCCTGCTGGTCACAGGCTTCCAATCGAGAAAAACAACCCTCGACTACCACTCTGACTCCTACCACTGAGCCAATTTTGTATCCCATTGGCTAGCACACTCCATGATCTAACCTTCCAAACTGACCTACCACGTGGGACCTTGTTAAAGGCCTTGCTAAGGTCCAGATGGGTGACATCTAACACCCTACCCTTGTAAATCTTTCCCTTCCTTCCTTGCCCCCTTAACTCCTGGTGGAGTCGTCGGGGCGCCGTCATGACAAGCTTTCCACCAGTCTGTTCCATCTGTCACGGTTGTGTGCCAGAGCCTGGGTCACCGCAAATGTTTTCCCTGTCCATTCTTTAATGTTGTCTGTCCATCTTTTCCTCTATCTGCCTCTCCTTTTCCCCTCCACAGTTCCTTGTAGAACGGTCTTTGCAAAGCTACTGGACCTTGTTACGTGGCTGTACCATCTCAGCTTTCTTTTCTTCACCCTTGTGAGAAGGTCTTCATGGGGACCAGTGTGGTGCTGGATGGTCTTGTGGACCTGCTCGTTTGTGATGTGGTCCAAGTATGAGATGCCCAAGATGTTGTGATAGCATCTCATTTCCAATGCCTGTATCTTCCTCTGTAGCTCTGCTGTGAGGGTCCATGTCTCACATGCATACAGGAAGATGGAGAACACCAATGCACGCAGGAGTCTGATCTTGTACTTCATGGTGATGTTGCTGTCCCTCCATATTGACTTGAGATTGGATAGTGCAGTCATTATCTGTGCAGTTCTTGCCAGGAATTCTGGTCTTGATCCTTCATCACTGATGATTGTCCCCAGGTATTTGAACTGCTGCACTGTCTCAAGTTTCTGACCATGGACTGAGATGTTTGTTGTGACGGCACCATTGGCAAATCTTCCTCGTCACTTCTTTAAAATAAAAACTCAGCTCTGCAAAACACTTACTTCCCACATACAGAGCTATGCTGACTTTCCAAAAGCAGTTTTTAAAAAATATGTATATATTGAGAGATACAACACTGAACAGGTCCTACCAAGCTGTGTCACCCAGCAACCCACCTGGGTTGTAATCCCCTGGGTTTAACCATTGTAAAGTTATCCAATTAACCTATGAAGCAGTACACCTTTAGATTGTGGGAGGAATCCGGGACTCCTGGAGAAAGCCCATGCAGTCGTGGGAACAAGATACAAATCCTTGCAAGCAGCACTGGAAATGAACTCCAAACTCCAGTGCACAAAGCTTCAGTAGTGTTGCACTAACCGCTATGTTACTGTGGTATCACAGTTAATTATTTCCATTCACATTCTCTTCCTGTTGGTCTCCACAGCCTACTGTCGCTTGTTCTTGCAGCCCTTCTTAACTAAAAATACAATCTTAGTCACCGTCCAGTCTTCCAGTACATCACCTGTGGCTATATTTCTACCAGCAATTATTTTCCAATGTCTAAGTTAGACTTGGTCTTGTCCCATGGACATCTCTACCTTTGTGTTTCAACTCTACCCACATTTGTCTGGCTGAATGACTAACTGTTGGGACAACACCGATTCCCTGAATTCCCTAGCTTCTATGACAGTATCATACATCTGCTGTCCTCTATCGGCCCCCTGCATTAATGAATTTCCTTAGTATTCTTTATAGGTCTGCAGTACTGAAGAATTTAAAACGATGACCAAACTGATGGTAATTCTGTGGGTAGGAAGTTTGGGAGATCACACTCTACATCAGGGGTGGCCAACCCTTTACATTCCATGCGTCAAAAGTTCAGATGCCATTTTTTTTTCACGCACGAGTTCTATATTAACATTTTTACAAGAATTGAATGGGGGTACAAGAATTGTATGGCACATCTGAACTCGTGAGTGAAAAAATTGATGCACGGGATTCGGAGCAAGAAGGTTGCGAGTGAACGGCTGATTTTTTTGGAGCGAAGGGAGTTTTTTTACTACTCGTAAATGAGAGGTGAGACGTCAGCTAGTAGAGCGCGAAAGGTTTAAAAAAGCAAGGAATCATCAATGGTTTTTGCTTTGGAGCAAGAAGGCTGCCAGTGAACGGCTGATTTTTCGGAGCGAAGGGAGTTTTTTTTTACTACTTGGGGTAAAAGAGAGGCAAGACTGTGCAGGCACTTGGCCTCAACCAGTAGAGTGCGAAAGGTTTAAAAAGAAGACTGCCATATCCAGTAGGCAGCGGCGTGAGAGGCGGCAGAGTGATAGGGCTTTGGCTCAATGGGCTTAGGCGGTAACAGGAAGAGGCGAGGTAGGTTCACCTGTGTTAATTGTGGAAAGGAAGTAGTATGAGTGTGAGACCAGTTTTCTGTGCTCGGTGTCAGATGTGGGAGGTCCTGGAGTCTCCCAGCCTCCCGGATGGCCATATCTGCACCAGGTGTGTCGAGCTGCAGCTCCTAAGGGACCGCATTAGGGAACTGGAGATGCAGCTTGATGACCTTCGCTTGGTAAGGGAGAGCGAGGAGGTGATAGAGGCAGGTGGTCACACCGGGGTCACGGGAGACAGACAAGTGGCTCACAGTCAGGAGGGGGAAGGGAAAGAGTCGGGTACTGGAGAGTACCCCTGTGGCTGTGCCCCTTGACAATAAGTACGCCTGTTTAAGTACTGATGGAGGGGTACAGCCTACCTGGGGGAAGCAACAGTGGCTGTGCCTCTGGCACGGAGTCTGACCCTGTGGCTCAGAAGGATAGGGAAAGGAAGAGGATGGCAGGAGTGATAGGGGACTCTACAGTTAGGGGGTCAGACAGGCGACTTGGTGGACACAGGAAAGAAACTCGGATGGTAGTTTGCCTCCCAGGTGCCAGGGTCCAGGATATTTCAGATCGCATCCAAGATATCCTGTAGTCAGTGTAGTGGGAGGGAGAACAGCCAGAGGTTGTGGTACATATTGGTACCAATTACTTAGGTAGGAAAAGGAAAGAGGTCCTGAAAAAAGACTACAGGGAGTTAGGAAGGAAGTTGAGAAACAGGACCGCAAATGTAGTAATCTAGTAATCTCAGGATTACTGCCTGTGCCACGCAACAGTGAGGATAGGAATAGAATGAGGTGGAGGATAAATGTGTGGCTGAGGGATTGGAGCAGGGGGCAGGGATTCAGATTTCTGGATCATTGGGACATCTTTTGGGGCAGGTGTGACCTGTACAAAAAGGACGGGTTGCACTTGAATCCCGGGGGACCAATATCCTGGTGGGGAGGTTTGCAAAGGCTACTGGGGAGAGTTTAAACTAGAATTGTTGGGGGGTGGGAATGGAACTCAAGAGACTGGGGAAGAGGAGGTTGGCTCACAAATAGAGAAAGTTTGTAGACAGTGTGAGAAGGAAGATAGGCAGGTGATAGAGAAGGGACACGCTCAGACCGATGGTTTGAGATGTGTCTATTTTAACGCAAGGAGTGTTGTGAACAAAGGGAATGAGCTTAGAGTAGATAAGTACTTGGAGATATTATATGGTGGCCATTACAGAGACTTGGAAAGCTCAGGGACAGGAATGGTTACTTCAAGTGCTGGGTTTTAGATGCTTCAGAAAGGACAGGGAGGGAGGCAAAAGAGGTGGGGGCATGGCACAGTTAATCAGAGATCGTGTCATGGCTGCAGAAAAGGTGGACGCCATGGAGGGATTGTCTATGTGAGTGGAGGTTAGGAACAGGAAGGGGTCAATAACTTCACTGGGTGTTTTTTATAGGCTGCCCAATAGTAACGGGGATATCGAGGAGCAGAAAGGGAAACAGATCCTGGAAAGATGTAATAGTAGCAGAGTTGTCGTGGTGGGAGATTTTAATTTCCCAAATATCGATTGGCATCTCCCTAGAGTGAGGGATTTAGATGGGGTGGAGTTTGTTAGGTGTATTCAGTAAGGTTTCTTGACAATATGTAGATAAGCCGACAAGAGTAGAGGCTGTACTTGATCTGGTATTGGGAAATGAACCTGGTCAGGTGTCAGACCTCACAGTGGGAGAGCATTTTGGAGATAGTGATTATAGTTCTATCTTGGAGAGAGATAGGAACAGACAAGTTAGAAAAGCGTTTAATTGGAGTAAGGGGAATTTTGAGGCTATCAGGCAGGAAATTGGAGGCTTAAATTGGAAACAGATATTCTCAGGGAAAAGTATGGAAGAAATGTGGCAAATATTCAGGAGATATTTTTATGGAGTTCTACATAGGTACGTTCCAATGAGACAGGGAAGTTATGGTGGGGTTCAGGAACCATGGTGTACAAAGGCTGTAATAAATCCAGTCAAGAAGAAAAGGAAAGCTTACGAAAGGTTCAGAGAGCTAGGAAATGTTAGAGATCTCGAAGATTATAAGGCTAATAGGAAGGAGCTTAAGAAAGAAATTAGGAGAGCCAGAAGGGGTCATGAGAAGGCCTTGGCAGGCAGGATTAAGGAAAACCCCAAGGCGTTCTACAAGTATGTGAAGAGCAAGAGGATAAGACGTGAAAGAATAGGACCTATCAAGTGTGACAGTGGGAAAGTATGTATGGAACTGGAGGAAATAGCAGAGGTACTTAATGAATACTTTACGTCAGTATTCACTATGGAAAAGGATCTTGGTGATTGTAGTGATGACTTGCAGCAGACTGAAAAGCTTGAGCATGTAGATATTAAGAAAGAGGATATGCTGGAGCTTTTGGAAAGCATGAAGTTGGATAAGTCGCCAGGACCAGATGAGATGTACCCCAGGCTACTGTGGGAGGTGAGGAAAGAGATTGCTGAGCCTCTGGCAATGATCTTTGCATCATCAATGGGGATGGGAGAGGTTCCGGAGGATTGGAGGGTTGCGGATGTTTTTCCTTTATTCAAGAAAGGGAGTAGAGATAGCCCAGGAAATTATAGACCAGTGAGTCTTACCTCAGTGGTTGGTAAGTTGATGGACAAGAACCTGAGAGGCAGGATTTATGAACATTTGGAGAGGCATAATATGATTAGGAATAGTCAGCATGGCTTTGTCAAGGGCAGGTCGTGCCTTACAAGCCTGATTGAATTTTTTGAGGATGTGACTAAACACATTGATGAAGGTAGAGCAGTAGATGTAGCGTATATGAATTTCAGCAAGGCATTTGATAAAATAGCCCATGTAAGGCTTATTGAGACAGTAAGGAGGCATGGGATCCAAGGGGACATTGCTTTATGGATCCTGAACTGGCTTGCCCACAGAAGGCAGAAGGTTGTAGACGGGTCATATTCTGCATAGAGGTTGGTGACCAGTGGTGTGCCTCAGGGATCTGTTCTGGGACCCTTACTCTTAGTGATTTTTATAAATGACCTGGATGAGGAAGTGGAGGGATGGGTTAGTAAGTTTGCTGATGACACAAAGGTTGGAGGTGTTGTGGATAGTGTGGAGAGCTGTCAGAAGTTACAGCGGGACATTGATAAGATGCAAAACTGGGCTGAGAAGTGGCAGATGGAGTTCAACCCAGATAAGTGTGAAGTGGTTCATTTTGGTTGGTCAAATGTGATGGCAGAATCCGATGTTCGTCCATCGTCAATGGCGATGAGGACCTCAGCGCCATTATGATGGTGTCGAAACTATCGCGTGATTTGGATTTAAGTGAGGGAGAGTTGCGCAGCGTCAGCCTCACTCTCTCCCCAATTCCCATCTGGATCCAGTGGCAAGACAGAGTGGAGACGGCTGGAGATGGGACTAGGCACAGTGGATGACCAGGACGTCTTCTGTGTCTTGTCCTGCTCTACACGTTCCACGACGCTTGCAGAGACCGCCTTCTTGACCGTTGGACCTTCCATTGGTCTCGTCGACTCAATCTCGTGCTGGGTTAGACATCTCCCTACCTCACCGAGGGTTTGAGACCCATCGGCTACCCTCACCTGGTGTGTGTGCCCAGGGTGTGGCTGCTGTCGCATGCAAACAGTAATGGTAGAATATAATTTTAATGGTAAAACTCTTGGCAGTGTGGAGAATCAGAGGGATCTTGGGGTCCGAGTCCATAGGACACTCAAAGCAGCTGCACAGGTTGACTCTGTGCTTAAGAAGGCGTGAATTGAACTTAGGAGCCGAGTGGTAATATTGCAGCTCTGTAGGACCCCGGTCAGACCCCACTTGGAGTACTGTGCTCAGTTCTGGTCACCTCACTACAGGAAGATTGTGGAAGCCATAGAAAGGGTGCAGAGGAGAATTTACAAGGATGTTGCCTGGATTGGGTAGCATGTCTTATGAAAATAGGTTGAGTGAGCTCTGCTTTTTCTCCTTGGAGCGACGGAGGATGAGAGGTGACCTGATAGAGGTGTGTAAGATGATGAGATGCATTGATCGTGTGGATAGTTAGAGGCTTTTTCCCAGGGCTGTAATAGTTGCCACAAGAGCACACAGGTTTAAGGTGCTGGGGAGCAGGTACAGAGGAGATAGAAACATAGAAAATAGGTGCAGGAGTAGGCCATTCGGCCCTTTGAGCCTGCACCGCCATTTATTATGATCATGGCTGATCATCCAACTCAGAACCCCACCCCAGCCTTCCCTCCATACCCCCTGATCCCCGTAGCCACAAGGGCCATATCTAACTCCCTCTTAAATATAGCCAATGAACTGGCCTCAACTGTTTCCTGTGGCAGAGAATTCCACAGATTCACCACTCTCTGTGTGAAGAAGTTTTTCCTAATCTCAGTCCTAAAAGGCTTCCCCTCTATCCTCAAACTGTGGCCCCTCGTTCTGGACTTCCCCAACATCGGGAACAATCTTCCTGCATCTAGCCTGTCCAATCCCTTTAGGATTTTATACGTTTCAATCAGATCCCCCCTCAATCTTCTAAATTCCAACGAGTACAAGCCCAGTTCATCCAGTCTTTCTTCATATGAAAGTCCTGCCATCCCAGGAATCAATCTGGTGAACCTTCTTTGTACTCCCTCTATGGCAAGGATGTCTTTCCTCAGATTAGGGGACCAAAACTGCACACAATACTCCAGGTGTGGTCTCACCAAGGCCTTGTACAACTGCAGTAGTACCTCCCTGCTCCTGTACTCGAATCCTCTCGCTATAAATGCCAGCATACCATTTGCCTTTTTCACCGCCTGCTGTACCTGCATGCCCACTTTCAATGACTGGTGTATAATGACACCCAGGTCTCGTTGCACCTCCCCTTTTCCTAATCGGCCACCATTCAGATAATAATCTGTTTTCCTATTTTTGCCACCAAAGTGGACAACTTCACATTTATCCACATTAAATTGCATCTGCCATGAATTTGCCCACTCACCCAACCTATCCAAGTCACCCTGCATCCTCTTAGCATCCTCCTCACAGCTAACACTGCCACCCAGCTTTGTGTCATCTGCAAACTTGGAGATGTCAGGGGTAAGTTTTTTACTCAGAGTGGGGAGTGCGTGGAATGGGCTACTGGCAACGGTGGTGGAGGCAGATACGATAGGCTCTTTCCTTAAGAGACTTTTAGATAAGTACATGGAGCTTCGAAAAATAGAGGGCTATAGGTAAGCCTAGAAATTTCTAAGGTATGGAAATGTTCGGCACAACTCTGTGGGCCGAAGGGCCTGTTTTGTGCTGTAGGTTTTCTATATTTCTATGTAAAAGGTTGGCCACCCCTGCAGTACATGGTAGAATTGTTCTTTCTTCACACCGCCCTCCCTCCCATCTTCCACCCCCTCATGTCCAGGTGTGGGTCACTTGACCCCCCCCCCGCTCCACCTCTCAGACACACAAGGTTCTTTAAAAATTGTCATCTTTCTATTATTAAGTTTACGTTGGTTAATAAGACCTTTTTGTGAATTGTTTTAACCACTGAGACTAATTGAGACTCACACATTACATCTTTGAAGAGAGCAGTAAGGTATGATTGAAGTACAGCACAGGAACAGGCCTTTCGGCCCATCTAGTCCATGCTAAAATCATTTAAACTGCCTACTCCAATCAACCATCGCCCTCTATATCCCTGTTATCCATGTACCTGTCCAAAATTTTCTTAAACTGCAACCGAGCTTGCATGCACTACTTGCGCTGGGAGTTCATTATACACTCTCACGACCCTCTGAGTGACGAAGTTTCCCCTCGTTCCCTTAAACTTCTCACCTTTCACCCTTAACCCGTGACTTGTTTGTAGTCCCACCCAGCCTCAGTGGAAAAAACCTGCCTGCGGTGACCCTATTGATACCCTTTATAAATTTACATACGTACATCAAATCTTCTCTCAATCTTTTACATTCTAAAGAATACAGTCGGAACCTTCCCTTATAACTCAGATCCTCCAGACCCAGCAACATCCTTGTGAATTTTTTCCACTCTTTCAACCTTGCCTACATCTTTTTTTGTAGATAGGTAACCGAAACTGCACACACTACTCCAAATTGGGCCTCACCAACACCTTGTACAACTTTAACATAACATTCAATCCTGCATACAGTATTTTGATTTATGAAGGCCAATGTGCCAAAAGCTTCCTTTACTACCCTGTCTACCTGTGACATTACTTTCAATGAATTATGGACCGGGATTCCCAGATCCCTTTGTTCTACTAAAGTGCAACACCTCGTATTTGTCTGTATTAAGTTCCATCTGCCATTTTCCAGCTGATGCAGATCCGTCTGCAAGCCATTATGGGCTTCCTCACTGTCCACCACAACCCCAATCTTCATGTCATCCGCAAACTTGCTGATCCAGTTCCCCACATTATCATCCTGATCATTGATATAGATGGCAAACAGCAAAGGACCCAACACCAATCCCCACAGCCAGGCCTCCAGTCAGAGAGACAACCGTTTACTACCACTCTCTGGCTTCTCCCACGAAGCCAGTCTAATCCAGTTTGCTACCTCATCCTGAATGCCGAGAGACTGAACCTTCTTGACCAGCCTCCTATGCGGAACTTGGCGTTCTTGACCAGCCTCCTATGCGGACCTTATTGATGTCCATGTAGTCAACATCCACTGCTTTGCCTTCATCCACTTTCCAGGTAACTTCCTCGAAAAACTGATTGGTTAGACTTGACCTATCACACAAAGCCATGCTGACTATCCTTAATCAGCCCATATCTATCCAAATACTTGCATTTGCTCCCTTAGAATACCTTCCAAAAACTTTCCCAGTGTCAGACTCACTGGCCTATAATTTCCTCGTTTATGATTAGTCTTTTTTAAACAGTGGAATGACATTGGCTATCCTCCGATTCTCTGGAAGCTCTTCTATCATTAAGAATGTTTTAAATATCTCTGCTAAGGCCCCAGCAATTTTTGCACTTGTCTCCCATCGTTTCCAAGGGAACACCTTGTCAGGCCCTGGGGATTTATCCACCCTGATTTGCCTCAGGGTAGCAAACACCTCATCCTCTAATCTGTGCAATGTCTATTAAGTTGATGCTGCTTTATCTTATCTCTATAGATTCGTCTCTGTCTCCTGAGTAAATACAGATGCAAAGAACTCATCTAAGATCTTCCTTCATCTGTTTTGGCTCCACACATGGATCACCATTCTGATCTTCCAGAGGACCAATTTGGTCCCTTGGAATCCTTTTGCTCTTAACATATTTGTAGAATCCCTTAGGATCCCCCTTCACTTTGTCTGCAAGAGCTATTCATGCCTTCTTTTAGCCCTCCCAATTTCCTCAAGTGTTTTCTTGCAGTTCTTGTACTCCATAAGCACCTAATTTGTTTCTACTTGCCTATACCTGCTATGCACCTCCTTTTTTCTCTTAACCAGGGCCTCAATATCTCTTGAAAACAAAGATTCTCTAAACTTGTTATCTCTAGCTTTTATTCTGACAGGCACATGCAAGCATTGTATTCTCAATATTTCCTTTTTTTTTTGAAGGCCTCCCACTTTCCAAGTACATCTTTGCCTTGTCCCAATCCATACTTGTCAGATCAGTTCTGATACCATCAAAATTGGCCTTTCTCAAATTTAGAATCTCAACCCGTAGACCAGACCTATCTTTTTGCATATTTGCTTTGAAACTAATGGCATTGTGGTCACAGGATGCGAAGTGTTCTCTTACACAAGCTTCTGTCACCTGCCTTGTCTCACTCCCTAACAGCAGATTCAGTATTGCATGCTCTCTCATTGGGACTTCTACATAGAGATGAAGGAAACATTCCTGAACATGTTTGACAAACTATATCCTATCTAATCCTTTTGCAGTATGGGATTCCCAGTCAATATGTGAAAAGTTGAAATCACTTGCTATTACAACCTTATGTTTCTTGCAACAGTCTGCGAACTATTTAAAAATTTGTTCCTCGTGAATGCCTAGGATTATTGGGTGGTCTGAAATATAGCCCCATTAATGTGGTCATGTCGTTCTTATTTCTCAGTTCCACCCATTATGCCTCACTAGTAGAGTTCCCCAGTCTGGCCTGACAGTGCACTGCCCAGACATTTTCCCTAACTGATATCGCCTTCCCTCCCGCTCTGTCGTTTCTATAACAACGGAACCCCGGAATACTGAGCTGCCAATCCTTCCTCTCCTGCAGCCAAGTCTCACTAATGGCTACAATGTCATGATGCCAGATGTTGATCCATGCCCTGAGCTCATCCGCTCTTCCTACGATATTTCTTGCATTCAAGTACATGCAGCTCAGAAAACTAGTCAACCTTTTGATTCCTAACTTTGTCTAAGGTCTTGCCAACATCTGCCTCCACAGACTCTCCACTAGCTGTTCTGGCGCTATGGTTCCCATCCCCTTGCAACTCTAGTTTAGACCCCACCGTGCCGCATTAACAAACTTTTCCACAAGCATTCAAGTCCCCTTCCAGTCAGGTGCAAGCATCCCCTTTGGTACAGGTCCCACCTCCCTTGGAAGAGAGCCCAATGATCCAAAAATCTTGCGCCTTCTCTCCTACATAAACTGTATAATCTTCCTAGTTCTGGCCTCCCTAGTATGTGGTATGGGTAGCAATCCTGAGATCGCAACTCTGGAGTTCCTGCCCTTTAACTTGGCACCTAACTCCATGAACTCCCTTTGCAGAACCTCATCACTCAGCCTATCCATGTCATTGGTACCTACCTGGACCACGACTTCTAGCTGTTCACCCTCCCACTGAAGAATGCTGAGGACTCATTCTGAGATATCCTGGACCTTGGCACCCAGGGGGCAATATACCATCCTGGAATCTCGTTCTCACCCATAGAGCCTCCTGTCTTTTCCCCTAACTAGTGAACCCTCTGTCACCACAGCGCGCCTCTTCTTCTGCCACTCCTTCTGAGTCACAGAACCAGACTCAGTGCAAGAGACCCTACAACGGTGACTTTCCTCTGTTAGGTCCTCGCCCCTCCCCCCACCCCCGACAGTGATACTGTTGTTGAGGGGGGTGGCCGTAGGGGTCCTCTACACTGGTGTTCAACTCCTTTCCCCTTACTGACTGTCACCCAGTTTCCTGTGTCCTGCACCTTGGATGTATCTACCTTTCTATATGCCCTGCTATCATCCCTTCAGCCTCCTGAATAATTCAGAGTTCATTCAGTTCCAGCTCCAGCTCCTTAACGTGGATTGTTAGAAGCTGCAGCTGGATGCACTTCTCACAGTTGTAGTCAGGGACACCGGAGGTCTCCCTGCCTTCCCACATCCTGCAAGAGGAGCATTCGACTATCCTTCCTGTCATCTCTACTGTCCTAGCTGAGCAGATATAAAGAATGGAAGTGGTGGGTGGGGGGAGCACTTTACCGCGGGGTTTTCTTTGTTTTGTTTTTTCCTTACTTTGTTGCCTTCTCTGACTGAAGACTCGAAGAGCTAAAGCCTCAATATCACCGCTCTCACTGTGTCCACTCTGACGATGGCGGCTGTTCTTGTCCCTGCCTTCCTTTAATTTGCTCTTGCTAATCAATCTCAAAGGCTGTTCAGAGCTGTTACGCTGCCGCAATCTGAAACTGCCTTTTCTACTGGGTCGGTGGACCTGATTGAAATCACCCCCTCTCAGACTTCTGATTGGTCACTAGCCTGAGCCTTTCAATTTCAGAGATAAAATTGAAATGCTTGGGAAAGCTAGGCAATAGTTCTTTGGACTGTATTGCCAAAGGCAGTGGAGATTTCATGGTTAATTCCTGTGTATGATTCTCCTGGTGGACAGCATCTGTCAAGGTGGTGTATGAGGTGGCACAGATGCACTATAATATAAACACAAAATACTCTGCAGATGCTGGGGTCAAAGCAACACTCACAACACGCTGGAGGAACTCAGCAGGTTGGGCAGCATCCATGGAAAAGATCGGTCGACGTTTCGGGCCGGAACCCTTCGTCAGGACTGTAGGGGGAAGGGGGCAGAGGCCCTATAAAGAAGGTGGGGGGAGGGTGGGAAGGAGAAGGCTGGTAGGTTCCAGGTGAAAAACCAGTAAGGGGAAAGATAAAGGGGTGGGGGAGGGGAAGCAGGGAGGTGATAGGCAGGAAAGGTGAAGAAAGAACAGGGGAAAACACAATGGGTAGTAGGAGGCGGAACCATGAGGGAGGTGATAGGCAGCTGGGGGAGGGGGGCAGAGTGACATAGGGATAGGGGAAGGGAGGGGGAGGGAATTACCAGAAGTTGGAGAATTCTATGTTCATACCAAGGGGCTGGAGACTACCTAGACGGTATATGAGGTGTTGCTCCTCCAACCTGAGTTTAAAACAGACAGGATCTCCCAATAGCCACCCACTTCAACTCTGCTTCCCACTCCCATTCAGATATGTCCATACATGGCCTCGTCTACTGCCATGATGAGGCTAAACCCATTGTGTTTTCCCCTATTCTTTCTTCACCTTTCCTGTCTATCCCCTCCCTGCTTCCCTTCCCCCACCCCTGTATCTTTCCCCTTATTGGTTTTTCACCTGGAACCTACCAGCCTTCTCCTTCCCACCCTCCCCCCACCTTCTTTATAGGGCCTCTGCCCCTTCCCCCTACAGTCCTGACAAAGTGTTCCGGCCCGAAACGTTGACCGATCTTTTCCACGGATGCTGCCCGACCTGCTGAGTTCCTCCAGCGTGTTGTGAGTGTTACACTATAATATAATTAGATACAGTCAAACACCATAATGAACAAGGCTCATGACCTGATTATTAACTTCCGTCTGAAATTTTCCGTATGAGGAAAACTATGAACTGGGGAACCCGAAGGCCATATGTTCCTGCTGATTACTACAAGAACTGTGCTACAACGTTGCCTTGGATTTGGTCCTACGGGATACTCTCCAGTTTTGATCCACAAAGTAGAAATTCAGCTGGCATTAAAACAAGAAAGGTTTTATAAAAAAAAACTGATCCTAAATGTGAAGAGAATATGATTTATGAAAATGCTTTAGTTCTGTTCTTTTGGAGTTGATCTGATGCTGGTTAGTGGAACACTTGCATTAGTAGTGCACTCCTGTGGCAAACTGGCCCTCATTTCCCTGTCATTCCCTTTTCCTGTCTTTAGAAACCTCCAAATGCTTGTTATGAAGCCTCTTGTTTAATAGAGCTTGGAAAAACTTCCTCCTCCTTGCCCAAAACTTTGACTCTTTATTCCTTTCCATAGATTCCTTCCCATCATTGCAAAGTGCTTTGAGAGACTGGTTCTACCACATCTGAAATCCGGTCTGCCCACTACCCTGGACCCCCATCAATTTGCTTATCGCACCAACAGGTTAACAGAGGACGCCATCTCCACGGCACTTCTCTCTGCCCCAACTCTTGCGTCAGAATGCTGTCCATTGACTTTAGTTCGGCATTCAGTACTGTGATCCCCTCCAAGCTGATTGTCAAACTTCGCCAGCTTGGTATCAGCTCATCCCTCTGCAATTGGACCTTAGACTTTCTGACTAACAGACCCCAATCAGTTAAGTTAGACAACCTCTCCTCCTCCACTCTCACCCTGAACACTGGCGTGCCTCAAGGCTGTGTGCTGAGCCCTCTTCTGTACTCCCTTTTTACCTATGACTGCGTTCCTGTACATGGTTCTAACTCCATAATCAAGTTCTCAGACGACACCACGGTGGTTGGCCTGATCAAAGGGGATGATGAGACGGCCTACAAGGATGGGGTCCAGCACCTGGCCGCGTGGTGTGCCGACAACAACCTGACCCTTAACACCCGGAAGACCAAAGAGATCATTGTGGCCTTCAGGCATGCTAGGAGCCACACTCATGTCCCCATCTACATCAACTGAGCTGTAGTGGAGTGTGTCTCAAGATTTAAATTCCTTGGTGTCCACATTTCTGAGGATCTCACCTGGTCCCTGAACTCCTCCAGCCTGATCAAAAAGGCGCAACAGTGCTTTTATTTCCCACAGAGCATCAAGAAAGGTCACCTCTGTCCCAGGATACTGACGGACTTTTACCACTGTACCATTGAGAGCATACTCACCAACTACATCTCAGTGTGGTATGGCGATCGTCCCGTATCAGACTGCAAGGCACTCCAGCGTGTGGTGAAAACTGCCCAGCCGATTATCAGCACCCAATTGCCCACCACTGAGAACATCTGCCATAAACGCTGCCTGACCTGCTGAGTTCCTCCAGCACATTGTGTATATGTGTGTGTCTGTGTCTCTGGATTTCCAGGATCTCCAGAATTTCTTGTGTTTATGTGAAAAATTGAAGGACTGAGACAATGCAACAGATGATGATACATTGTATTGTACAGCAATAGGATTTTTTTTAAACTGTTGTAGTTTTTGTCTTTCAGAAAGAAACGAGGACGTCCCCGTAAGCATCCTTTAGGCAGCATTCCACTTGGTTCGAAAGTTACGTGTAAGGTCTTCACCCACACACTGTATGCTGCTGAACAGTGTGCCGCTGAGCAGTGCCAGTTGCCACAGGAAGATACTGTCGAGTGGGTGCAGTGTGATGATTGTGATGCATGGTATCACATCGCTTGTGTTGGGTGCAACTACATCGCTATGAAAGAAGCATCAGCGGAGTTCCACTGTGGCTGCACGTAACTGTCACTTTATAATCAGTCTTCCGGTTAGGGTTTGCCTTAAAGCTTTAAGCTTGAGAGAAGATGTTGGTGATCTGGGCAGTCTACTGGCTGCTTGTCTACCATTTTGTCCCTGAGATTTGAGTGAACTTCAGATTTTAAAAGGCTGCATATTCTTCCTTTTAAATTACTTCATTTGTAAAGTGCTGGAAATATGGCAACTGATAAGTGGGACCAATCAGGTGAATGAAAATTAAATTATAATTTCAGTTTCACTGAAGGGAATATTATTACTGATTATTTCTGTTTTCCAATGTACAAAACCAGTATGAACTTCTGCAAAATACCTGAACATTTGGTTATTTCTATATCGTCTCAACTTTCCATTATTCACTTTGCAAAATTCTATTTTCATACCACCTGTAAAACTCTGAGATTAACCTTCTGATTACTTCACAGTAAGTGGGGGAGCTGGATTTATTTTTATTGTTTCTGGACCATGAAGGACAAATCCTTTGCTTTCATCAACAGAGGGAAGAACTGTGGAGACTTCAACAATCTCTATACAACCTGACCAATTTAGCTAACTGCAGCACAGTGGCTCTGCGTTGATATCGGGGAAAATCCATTCGGATTACTTTTGCTGATTGATGTCCAGTACTTTTAACGTTGGCTATTATCATGTGTGTGAAATTGGATCCATACTGCTGAAGTTCCTAGTGCAGAAATGCCCATAAACTCGGGCTGTTGTGTGAATCTGCACCTGACACCTTGTATTTGTGGAACTGTTCCTTTCTCAGTCTGACAACCATTGGATGGTTCAGGATTAGATAGTTGTAACATCAAACTGCTGGGTCTGTCTTGGAGGAGGTGCTTGTTAAAGTTGTATTTTTCTGGTTGTACTTGAGTATTAAGGGTATGCTCAGGGAGGTAAAGGAACAGATCATTGCTACAACTGAATTGAGCAGGAATAGCCTAGTTTCATGCATCAATTCAGTGGAGGCTTGTCACTCCTTGCAGACCAGGTACTCTCTCCCACCTCCCCCCCCCCCCACCCCTTAGGAAAGGAAGTGGTGTTTATGTGTGTTTTCTGATCCTTGATGCAGGGAATTGCATTCATTATAGCTGTCAACCAATTCTGCATTTTTGACTTGATTATCATCCGATTTGTTTATTACAGAAATGTAACGTTTTGGACAGTTGAATATATGGTGTGTACCAGTTCTTTGCTCTGGTTGACTAAATGATAATTAGAAATCTGCATTGAGTACTGGAAAGAATGGTGTGAGACTGTGGCAGAGCCTGATGATGTTAGCTAACCTTAAAAAAAAATTAATAAAAGGTGCATTCTTCCTTTTGGACTTTCAGTATCAGAATCCAATGGGCTATTTTTATGTAAAGCATTATTTCAAAATGGCTTGGGGCAGTAAAATTATTATAGCAGCAGCAATAATGTTAAATATTGTGAGACAGATCCTTGAGCATCTAAGACCTAAGCACTGCCTTCTTTTTTTTCTTAGCCGTATCACCTCATCTGGGCATAAGCTGCTGACGGTCCACTGTCCTGGGCCAGTCTTTCAAGTTGTCCCTACGTATAGCCCATCTTGGTCCTTTCTCTTCCCAGCGATGAGGTCTTTGGACCTTCTGTAGCTCTGGGATGGGGTCTCCAGCCCCCTGTCCAACTCTCCTCCTTTTGCAGCTGGGTTTGAAACCATCCATTGCAGAGCTAAGCACTGCATTTAAACAAAAAATTAGCTCCTGACCAGCCTGTTTTTGATTTACAGTACATGCAGCCTTTACAATGGTTCTGTATCCGGTTTAAATAAGTGAGTGTGATCATGTGATGGATCTAGAATTTAAGGTTAAAATGACCATTTTTGCAGCTACTTAAGCCATTGTTTCTGGATGTAAATCAGTACAACTAAATCCGTAAAAATAGTTATGATAGGTTTATGGGTTACTTAAAATAGTGCACACACATGACAGCCTGAAATAGTGGTCTTGCTCTAAGACTACAAAATTGGGTGATGCAACAGCACATTTATTGAGTTTCTATGAGGGAAAGTCGAAGAATGATCATTTCAAGTTTGTGGAAGTTTGATCTTGACATGCTGTTGATTATTCTGTGAACCTTTTTCTGACACTGATCAGGCTTCACCAGAGAGTATTCATTAATATATTTGTCCAGTTTCTTACAAGTAAATGAATGACTTCAGTTGATTCACTTACTCTGTTTTAAATGAATGTATCATGTACCTTTGATTCATTTCCTTCATACTGTTGACTTTGCCTACCATGAACCAGGTTATTTTTCCTAATACATCAGTAAATATAATTCCAATTTTAGTAAATATTATCAAAGCAATAGAAAGCTGAGAAAGTAACCTAATTACTGAATTTGAGCTCCTCTGGGTCTTATTCCAACTTTCCAACTAGTATGGATCTCTAAATGTTTAGAAATAGGAAATTTTATTTGTCTGTTGTCTCATTTGTGTTGGTCCCGCTGTCCACTCCTCATCTATTTTCCTTCACTTTGTGACAGCGTTGTGTAATAATGAGAGAGTCGACCTTAGTGGGCAAAGGAGGGAGCTACTAAAACATAACTACTTTGTAAGAACAAACTTAAACTAAACTAGATTTTGATGTAGTTTGGCATGAAAAGCATTAATTTGACCTATTTTCAAAATAAATCTATGGATTTATGAATGGGGACAGTGTATGTAGGGAGAAATTTTCAAGCAAGATTGGTTTGCAATTCAATCAAATTCTATGCCCTCTGATTGTCTCAAAGCACCTTACAGTTAATGAGGTATTTCAGAAATGTAGTCACAGGAAACATTTGAATAAACTAGAAAACAGAACAGATGTGTTTTGTTCTTAATGGGTTTGTTGTGATCTGAAATGCACTGACTGATAAAGGGTTAGGGTTAACCCTAAAGGTGGTGGTCTTGTATTCCTTGGTAATCTTTTAAAGCTAATTGGATAAACCCCTTCCCTACCCACCCACCTTTCCCCCTCACTTGTCAACCAGCTTGCATTCCTCCTCCCTTCCCCTCCGCCCCCCCCCCCACTTATTCTGACTGCAGCCCCCTTCCTCTCTAATCCTAATTAAGGTCCTCAGCCTGAAATGTTGACTGTTTATTCTCCTCCATATATGCTTGCCGGACTTGCTGAGTTCCTTCAGCACTTTGTGTCTTGCCATTGGATATTTTTCTAATGTGGATTAGGGAAATGCAAAGCTGCAAGGATAGACCAGAGCAGTCAATCTAATTGGAAGCTCTACCGATGAGCTGGCGAATAAATCGGGATAAATTGCAACCACCTATTTTATAATGGCTATCTTCCGTTTTTAAGCTAACAGTGTTTAAATATCACTTTCTTGTTTTATATTCCTTGTCCAAGTCTGAAGCACTTAATAATGGATCTTGTTAAATTATTTATTTTAATGAAACTTAGCAGAATGTTACCACATTCATTGATTTGATTTTGTTTCTTCTTTTCTATATTGATGTCAATCCCTGATTTTTCAATTGGGTATTAAATACTTTGGATTGGGGAATTACATCACAACAAACTGGCAAGCAGGCTAATGAGAATTCACATTAGATTATAAATTGCATCGATGCAAATTTTCCTTCATCCACCAATATTTTTCAAAAAAAGAGGCAACTGTACAGAATCTTAAGAATGCATTAATACTTTTCTGTCTTTTGTTAGCAGAGAGACTACAGAGTGGGTAGGCAGCTGACTTCCTTGAGGTAGATTAGCTCAATCTACCTTGTTGCTCTTTTTGTCCTCCTTGTTGTGGCATGGTTGATTTCTCATTGCTGTCCTGCTTCTGTATGGTGCCGCTTTGAGTTTATTTGCGATCAGGAAGCCAACTGAAGGAAAGACTTTATGAACTAAATGTTGAATTTGTCTGTGCTTTTTAAAAAAGGATCGTGGATCAGTGTTGAATCCACAGGTTCTTAAACTTTGATTTTAAACTCTGGTAGTAGTGAATCAAATATGAGACATATGAACACTACAGTCTGCTGTTTGTGTGTTTTGCACATTCATCTGTCAGCATTCAGCTGATGAGTTTGCTTTCATTACAAATAACTTAATAAAATAATTAATGAGGGCACAGGGGACACAATTCATCTGTTTTTCATTGTTATAAAAAAGTACTGCAGTAAGGTCCAGATGCAATACTTCATTGGAACATGACATGATTAATCTGATCAGGATTACATTGGGTATAAAGTTAGCCAACTGTGTGCAGATCACTTCCACTTGTGAAAGTGAAATTCCAATATAAGCACTTTGCCCACAAATTTGACTGGACTCTTCATCTGTACTTTTATGGCTACTCTAGCTGGGATGGTGATAAGGAGGCACAACTCTGGCTATGATAGCCTTTAATGAGGTTCTTGCTGCTGACTTCTGTTGCCATAAAGATCAAGTGGAATGGCAATCTACCCTGACTGATCAACCACCTTGCTAGTGGTAGCTAACAGGCAAAGGGTGTTAATCTATTGGCACAGTTTTTTTACCACACAATCCAAGTGGGGAATGGTTAAATCTTGGATCCTGCCATTTTTCTGCTGAAGCAGAATAGTGATTATGATCAAAGCCTGGCAGCAGGACCCAGTAGCTCATTAAAAATAAGATTCTGCTGATGTTGAAAATCCAAGGCAATATGCACAAAATGCTAGACAAACTCAGCAGGTCAGGCAGCATCTGTGGAAATGACTAAACAGTCAACATTTCGAGCCAAGACCCTTTGTTGACTTTTATCAGTTTGCACAGATGTTGTCTGATCCCTTGAGCTTCTCCAGGATTTTGTGTGCATTAAGCAGCACCCAGTAGACAGAGTACCCAATAAGAGCTGTATATTTAAAGAGGTCCCAAGTTTAGACTATGTATGTGTGATTTGGATTGATGCAAGCCCTGTACAGTGTCATGAGCAGCAATTACAATACCAGATCAGCTTTATGCAAATCTTAATGCTACGGTCATGTCAACCCCTTTGAGCTCGAATCTGTTAGTGTGAGCCTTGCTTATATTATGTTTTTCTATTTGATCTGTTTAAGAGGGAACAATGGTATGTATGTTGGGTGGTTTTGTTTGTACAATTATGTTTGTGCACAGTCAGGATATAACCAAAAAAAAATTCAGCTACATATCAAATAATCAGCATAAAGCATATTTTATTAGACATGCATTCTGTAACTTGCACTGGATTTGTACTGTCCAAATTGATTTGGTTATGGACTTTTTGCATTTAAGAAACAATTTATTACAACTGCCTTACTGCTTGTTTCTCTAATTGTAGGAAAAATCTTGCCAATATCACTGCCAGTATTGAATAAATTAAATTGCGAAGAGCTTTGTCTTTATGTTGTGTATGACACATCTGAAGAAGTACTGATGGTCATGTACGTAAACAGATTTCTTTTCCTGCCCCACAAAGGTGCAAGGCTGCAATCTAGTAAGGTATCTTGCCTTGCAGATTGGCTTCAATGCCCCTTTGGTTGGAAAGAGGCGATGTATAGTTCTGACCTCTGCTGAAAAGGCATAAGTGTGGCCTGTGCAGAATCTTGGCTTTGTCTCCATGTCAATCGAAGACTAAGCAACTGTTGTCACTTTGTCTGTATTTGCATGTTCAGAGAAGGACATGTCTCACTGTCAAAATGCCAAGAAATTTGTACTTTATGCAGAGAAAAATAAATGGTGGCTGATATCAAGCTGTCAATAAGTCACATGCATTGAGTACAAAGCATATTTGGAAAATGGTGAACTTTTGTTTTGCATAATTACAATTTTTTAAAATGTGGGTATTCTGACCAAGGCTGTTCGAAACCCAACAGTTTTTACCCTCAAAGAGGCAATGAGTTACTTTCCTGAACCGTATAATTTCTATGATGAAGGTATACTAACAATGCTAATAGGTTTGGGAATTCCAAAATTGGAGATTTAAAACCTGGAAACAAACTTGCAGTGTATTTTCTAGATGATCAGTGAATAGCACAGTTTTAGATATAATCAAACATACTGAATGGTCTAGCATGTATTCATTCCTTTTCGATTGGCCCATAAGAGTAGTTCCCTCAGTCTGTATCCGCTTGCCCATATATACTACTCATGCGGTTGTTAAAAGCATAGGTCAGTCAGTGTGTTGGTTCATTAAATCAATCTTCAGTCCTGTTCTGCAGTTTTCCATGCAGCAGATATTATCCTTGCATGCTATTGATTTAACCATACTTTTGAAATTGATTCCACATTCAAGTTCCATGACACCAATACTGATTGAAGTTTGTTTTTAGCCTTCACTTTTTTTTTGCACGCTAATCAATAAACCATCTAACAGGCAAACACGACGAAATCTGCAGATGCTGGAAATTCAAGCAACACACACAAAATGCTGGTGGAACGCAGCAGGCCAGGCAGCATCTCTAGGAAGAGGTACAGTCGACGTTTTGGGCCGAGACCCTTCGTCAGGACTAACTGAAAGTAGAGATGGTAAGAGATTTGAGAGGGGGAGGGATGGAGCTAAGAGCTGGATAGTTGATTGGCAAAAGGGATATGAGGCTGGAGAAGGGAGAGGATCATGGGACGGGAGGCCTAGGGAAAAAGAAAGGGGGAGGGGAGCACCAAAGGAAGATATTGTGAGAGGGATAGAGGGAGAAAAAAAGAGGGGAAAAAATAATAAATAACTAAATAAGGGATGGGGTAAGAAGGGGAGGAGGGACATTAATGGAAATTTGAGAAGTCAATGTTCATGCCATCAGGTTGGAGGCTCCCCAGATGGAATATAAGGTGTTCCTCCAACCAGAGCGTGGCTTCATCTTGACAGTAGAGGAGGCCGTGTATAGACATATCAGAATGGGAATGGGACATAGAATTAAAATGTGTGGCCACTGGGAGATCCTGGTTACTCTGGCGGACAGAATGTAGATGTTCAGCGAAACAGTCTTCTAGTCTGTGTCGGGTCTCGCCAATATATAGAAGGGAGCACCGGGCGCAGTATATCACATCAGCGACTCACAGGTGAAGTGTCGCCTCACCTGAAAGGACTGTCTGGGGCCCTGAATGGTGGTGAGGGAAGAAGAGTAAGGGCATTTGTAGCACAGTCCTTCCAGGTGAGGCGACACTTACTTATCTTTGTAAGTGGAACAAGTGCTACACATGCCCTTCCTTACACGTCCTCCCTCACCACCAGTCAGGTCCCCAGACAGTCCTTCCAGGTGAGGTGACACTTCACCTGTGAGCCGGCTGGGGTGATATACTGCGTACAGCGCGGCCTTCTATATATTGGTGAGACCGGATGCAGACTGGGAGACCGTTTCGCTGAACACCTACGCTCTGTTTGCCAGAGTAACCAGGATCTTCCAGTGGCCACACATTTTCATTCCACGTCCCATTCCCATTCTGATATGTCCATCCATGGCCTCCTACTGTCAAGATGAAGCCACACTCAGGTTGGAGGAACAACACCTTGGATTCCGTCTGGGTAGCCTCCAACCTGATGGCATGAACATCGACTTCTCTAACTTCCGCTAATGCCCTTCTTACCCCATCCCTTATTTAGTTTTTTTCCCCCCTTTCTTTCTCTTTTTTCCCTCTGTCCCTCTCACAATATCTTCCTCTGGTGCTCCCCTCTCCCTTTCTTTCTCCCTAGGCCTCCTGTTCCATGATCCTCTCCCTTCTCCAGCCTTGTATCCCTTTTTCCAATCACCTGTCCAGCTCTTGGCTCCATCCCCCTTCCTCCTGTCTTCTCTTATCATTTTGGATCTCCCCCTCCCCTCCCACTTTCAAATCTCTTACTATCTCTTCTTTCAGTTAGTCCTGACAAAGGGTCTCAGCCTGAAATGTCAACTGTACCTCTTCCTAGAGATGCTGCCTGGCCTGCTGTGTTCCGCCAGCATTTTGTGTGTGTTGCAACCATCTAGCAGGAGTAGCTTATTATACGCAAACTTGTCCATGATCCTGTACACCTTGAATTATGCTACTCAGCAGACTGCCAAATTTATCAGTTAGTGTTAAGCAGTAGGACTTTATAAGGGCTTGAATACATGAGATGTTAGCAAAAACTCAAATTTAGAAGATAGATTTTGTTCTAAATTATAGTTCCACTGCTATAAAGCAGATGTGCAGTGTCAAGTATGAAGATTAAACTACTCACCTGCAATAACAATTTGCTAAAATACCAGAATGCAGGTTAGCCTCATTTTAACAGAGGTGTTGCAAAAGCTCTTAAAACCGACAAGCTAGGAGCATATTTATTTGAATGAACATTTTTAAAAGCAAAGAGCATGTCCTAGCACTAATTCCACCCTACAAAAAATAATTCTTGGATGTAAATTATTTCTGCCAGCAAATGGCAGTCACCTTTTGCCTTCTCCAGAATTTAATGAGAACAGTCCAGGGTTAGTCATTAAACTGTGAAAATTTCATAACCGGGCTTTGGGTTAATGTCTTGACATTACAGAACAGTTGATCCACCTGCAAAATCATCCCTGAACTGTGCCTAAAGGATTATACGTGGAGCAAATACAAAGGACTGGATGTCAGTTTCCAAATTGTCCAGCCCATTCCCTCTAACAAACTTCAACCTGTGCCCAAAAGTATTGCTACTTTCAGATACCATTATGATACTTCAAGCTAGACACAACCCTACCTTCTACAAAACAATTACAATCTGGGTGACAATTTCCTTCCATGTGTCTGATATTCTTCCACACCACCATCACCCACAAATCATTTCTCTTCAGCAGTGTAAGTCTCACCAGCGTTAAAGCATGTCCCAGTACAATTTCCAAATAGCCATTTCCTATGTTGATAACAGGGAATTTATTACCAAAGCAGAGAGTGATAGGTTCTTAGTTAGTTAGGGCATCAGATGTTAATGGGAGAAGGTAGGAGAGTGGGGTTGAGAGGGATAATAATTCATCCATGATGAAATGGCGGAGTAGACTGGCTGGGCTAAATGCCTAATTCTGTTGCTATGTCTCATGCTCTTGTATATTTAAAGAAGTTGATAGGATTTTGATTAGTAAGGGTGTCAAAAGGAGACGGTAAAATTGGGTTGAGAGGAATAACAAATCAGTCATGATGAAATGGTGGAGCAGATTCAATGGGCTGACTGATATAATTCTGCTCCTAGTATATGTCTTATGGTCTGATGCACCATTCTTTCAAGTACCGGTGGGCTACTTGACAACAGGGAATGATTTTATATCCTTTATTATTTTGTCACATGCACATCCCAAAAGCAGCCACATGCGACCTACTAAATGTAACATGCAGATTTTGCACAGAAGTATTCTACAAACAGCAATGAAGCTTTTATTGTTGCTTGTACTAAGAAATATATAAAAATCCAATTGATTTTATAAGGGACAGTGGGCTCCAGTGGCAGCATTTGCAAGCCGTCTCTGAGGATCATGGTGGAGAGGCTTGTGAGTTCCTGAGATTGATGCTGTCTGAAGCTTGGCTCCTGGTAAGGATGCCCATGGTGGTAAGATCAAGGGGGGAGGTTCCACACGAAGACCTCAGCGGTGGAGCAGGCAGAGGATAATCTATCTCATCACAATGACAGGAAGGCTGCAGCATTGCATCCCCATTCGTATTGCAATCCATGCCACCTTGACCTTGACCCCCAACCTGTCACGGGCCGTGTGGTGGCTGCCCTTGCATCAAATTCCCTGTGTTAAAGTCAAGCACAGGCATTCTCCATTGAAGGAATAACAGCTTGGGAGAACGTCATAGTCGACTCGAGTGATTGCACATCATTCCTAAGCAGCAAGGCCGAGAGTAATTGCTGCTGCCACATTCTTCTTAATTGGTTTGAAGTGGAGGGTTTCTAGCTGTTCAGCAGCAGAGCCAAGTAAATTAAGCATGGACATTTAGCAAGAACTAAGGATGAGTCACAAATACTGCAGCACCAGAGGGTTATAAATTGGCCTCCATCAATACAGCGGGTCTGGTCTTTCATCCAATTCCACTGACTACAGTTCAGTGTATAACACCTAGTTAATGATGTACTGTGTCATTCATTTCTTTACATTGCAAGATCAATTTTTCATAAGAATGGAATCAGCTTTTGAAGAAGCTTTTTAAATATATTTGTTTTAAAAACAATGCCTGAAGAGCAATAGTACACAAACATTTCACAAAACATTCTCGAGTTATCGAGCTGCATCATCACACGCTCTTCCCCTACCCTTTCTATGGATTATCACGAGGGCAGGCAACTGTCTTTTGATGTGTAGTGGCAATAATTCTGATTCCAACTGTAGAAAAAAAAACTTTACTATGAACCTACAAAGTTTGAGGGAGATTTTGAGGCAAAGAAATAACAAAACATGGGGTATCTGACATTCCAAATATCCGTTGAAAAAAATACATTAAAAATTATGGAAATCAATAAAAGCTAAATTAAAGTGGAAAGAGAGCAATGGCTCAGCTTGGTATCAATAAAACAACAATCTGGATATTAAAAAAGTATCAAAAAACTACAGATACTATACTAGTCAGAACTAAAACTGCTGATGGACTCAGCAGGTCAGACAAGAGCTGTGGGAAGAGAAACAAAGTTAATGTTTCAGGTGGATGACTCCATCAGAACACTTGTTGCCAGCACTGTGTCATATTTAACTGACGGTTCTTAAAGGAGGATGCAGGCTAGGAAGAGCTGACTCCACAAGAGGCTGGAAAAGTTTCCAAGCAACACACATAAAGTGCTGGAGGAACTCAGCACTTTCCAAATTAGTCCGTATGAAGAAGGCAGCCAATGAAAATATGTAAATGGAGCTCTGATCAAAGGGTTATCAACCCAAAATATTAACTCCATTTCTCTTTCTGTAGGTGCTGCCTGACCCCTCTGCCTAGTGTTTCCTTAATGGGGGGGGGGTAGGGTCATCATTACTAGCCAATCACAACTTCCCCTTGTTTAAAATTATAAAAAAAGGTACTGGAAAGTACGAAGTTCACATCAATGCCAGACCATACACTGTCTTCAAATTGGTTGTCCTCACACCATCCATCGAGATTGGACTCTGTGCATGGATATCCATTGCTGCCAATCTGGGACGCTTGGTTTCCTGGTGTTCACTGGTCCCTAACTCGAGTGCATTGTCCTAGGCCCTGGAGGGCCCTGTGCCGACACAGTGCTGTGGTATGAATCCCCCTGGTGGAGCTGGGGTACGTAGATGGTGGCGGCAGAGACGGCTGCCCCGTTGTAGCCCTGTGCACCGAACCCACCTGACGGGAATGTGGACACTCCATACTCGGGTAACCCCTCAAACTCTTCCCCAAACTGGAATGCAGCCCGCTTCCCCTTCTGGCGGCGATTGCAGAACCAGACTCGGACGACCTGCCGAGGAGAAGCACAGACAGAGTTAATGTGCTAGATGCTTGGCTGGAAGAGCCAGGGAATCCTTGACGATTGCACTTTGATTGAACAAAGTCAATGGTTAGAAAGTTTATGATACCAACCCTCAAAACACAAGCTCTAGGGTCAGGGTCAGATATGGAACCTGCCCATCAGCCAGGAGGTAGAAACACACCAACTGCTTCCCATCGACCCACGATGTGCCGACCTCTTAACCATTCCCTCTCACGTAGCCATCCAGTTTTCTGTCTCCATGCGGCTATCTAAGAGTATCTTAAATGTCCTCAATATATATATCTGCCTCTGCTGTAGTAGCACATTATATGCACCCAGCACTCGGTGTAAAAAAAGCTTGCCTCTGACATCCCACCTAATTCCTCCGATCACCTTACAATCATGCTCCTTTGTATTAGGTCATTTCCGCCCTGGGAAAATTGCACTGGCTATTCACTACACCAATGCCTGTTATTATTTGATTCCCACATCTGTGAAGCAATCTTAAAGGTTTTGTGTACTCATCTGTCTGAAAACTCAAATTTAATTAAGCAAATATAGCACACAAAACAGCCATTTAACCCATCTGCCAAAAGCAGAACCTCCCAGTGGCTAAACATTTTAGTTTTGATTCCTATTCCCGTTCCGACATGTCAGTCCATGACTTCCTCTTTTGCCACAATGAGTCTACCCACAGGGTGGAGGAGCAACACCTTATATTCTGTCTGGGTAGTCACCAATCTGATTACATGAATATTGATTTCTTCTTCCTGTAAAAATACATTCCCTCCCCCTCCCTTCTTCTTCTGTTCCCAATCTGGCCTCTTACCTCTTCTCAATTGCCTCTCATTTGCCTCTTCTCAATTGCCCTGGGTCCCCTCCTCCTTCCCTTTCTCCTATGGTCCTCTCTCCTCTCCCACCAGATTCCTTCTTCTCCAGCCTTTTACCTTTCCTACCCACCTGGCTTCACCCATCACCTTCTAGCCATCCTCCTTCCCCTCGCCCACCTTTTTTATTCTGGTGTCTTCCCCCTTCCTTTCCAGTTCTGAAGAAGGGTCCCGGCCTGAAATTTGACTGTTTATTCGTTTCTGCAGGTGTTGCCCAATCTGTTGAGTTCCTCCTGCATTTTGTGTGTGTTGCTTTGGATTTCCAGCATCTGCAGAATTTCTCAAGTTTATGATTTGACCCATTATGTGTTCACCAGCTCCTCACCTAAGCAACTCATCCCACCTACTAGAGAGCCTTTCCAAATTGTTCTCTGCTCTTTTCATTCCCCTTTTGGAATCCATATTGGAACTCACCTCCAACACACCTGAGAATAATTCTAGACTCCAGCCATGTTACATCAAAATGTTTCTCCCACACATCACTTGCATTTCCCCACAGGTCAAATTATAGCGTGAGCTGCTTTGGGGTCTTCACCTAAGAAAGGATGTGCTGTCATTGGAGAGGGTTCAGAGGAGGTTTACGAGAATGATCCCAGGAAAGAAAGAATGTATGAGAAGCATTTGGTGGATCTGGGCATCTTCTCACTGGAGCTTAGAAGAATTGAGAGGGAATCTCGTAGAAACCGACTGAATATTGAGAAGTCTAGGTGGAATGGATGGGGAGAGCATGTTTCCAATAATGGGAGAGTCTAGGACCAAAGGGCACAGCCTCAGAACACAATGATTTCTAGAATCAAAAATGGTGAGTCTGTGGGATTCATTCACATAGACAATTATGGAGGCATTGGGTAAATTTAAAGCTGAGGTTGATAAGTTCTTGATTAGTAAGGGTGTCAGAGGTTATGGGGTTGAGCGTGATCATGAATCTGCCACTGACTTCACTCACCCCAACTCTGAACTGATTCCACAATCTATGGACTCACTTTCAACATCTCTACAACTCATGTTCTCAATATTATTTATTAATTTATTTTTTATTTGCAGTTTGTCTTCTTTTGCACATTGGTTGTTTGTCACACTGTGTGTAGTTTTTCACTGATTCTATTTCGCTGTTCTACTGTGAATGCCTGCAAGAAAATAAATCCCAGGGTAGTATATGGTGAGGTATAAGTACTTCGATATAAATTTACTTTGAACTTTGATAATTAAATGGGCTAAATGGCCCATTTCTGCTCCTAGGTCTTATGGATTTATGGTCTAATTCTTTTTCCTTTCAATTTATGCCCATGAGCTCCAGTCTTCAATCCCTCTATCAAAGGAAAACAGCCACCCATGTTTCACTCTGTTCAGATCTATCATTTTCCATCCCCTGTCTCTCTCCCCCAAAGAACGCTCTCTGATCTGTGAGGTTGTAGTCTCCATCCCAGGAAAAATTATCAAAACTTTCCAGGGGCTTCTCCAACTTCATTTCCCTTTTCCTTACAGAGCTTCAATTTCAACCCACAACTTACATCCTTTTCCAGGTTGAGGTCGTCAGCAATCTTCGAGATCTCTTGAGTGGTTGGCTTCGGGCACATGACGAAGAAATTCTCCAGCGCCTCCTTCACGTTGTTATCGATGCTGGTTCGCCGTTTCCGCTTGCGCGACGGAGTCAATGTTTGCTCGATGCTGCACAGCTGGTTTAAATATTGACTTAATGGTGACAGCGGTTCATGTACAATGCTTCCCTCCCACAACCAAAAAATAATTGACCAGCTACCTCTGCTTGACAGTCTTTCACAGGTGAACCATATTTGACTACAGTGGGCCCCTCCCTTCTCTGTTCTGCAAGAATGTAAACCATGGGTGAAGTTGCACAAAATGTTCTTTTTGGTCCCAATGTTTCTGCTGTAGCTACACGTAAGGCATTGGGGTAGGGGTGACTTACTATACGTCAGGATTAGTGTAGGCATTGGATAATTTGTGAACGTGGGTTGATAGTAAGTTTGCAGCTGACACAAAGTTTGGCGATGTTGTGCATTGTGTGGAAGGTTGTTGGTTAGAATGGAACAATGCATTAGGGTTACGGTTCGCCCATCCTAATGCGTGGGTTAAACTTGAAGGCTGAATACAGGGATAATGACAGGATTCTTAGTAATGTGAAGGAACCTCCATAGATCCCTCAAAGTTTGCACAAGTTTAATGTTCAAAGTACATTTATTATCAAAGTATGCATATGTTGATATGTTGAGATTTGTCTCCTAATAGGCAGTCACAAAACAAAGAAAACCAAAAGAAACCATTTTAAAAAAAGACTGTCGCGCACCTAATGTGCAGAGAGAAAAGAAACACATCACGCAGACAATAATCGTAAGCAAGTAGCATTCTGAACTGGTGTCCACAAAGAGAGTCCCATAGTTCAGCACAATTTAGCACAGAGCCCAGTTGTGGAGCTGTGATCTGAACCGGCCCATCCCTCCCCTTGGGCCCCGACACCCGGACATTTTCAATCTGGCCCGACACCTAAATCGATGTACAAACTTTGGGTTCAGTCGCTTCAATACGTGCTGGGGCCTGGAGCTCACTGCTTCGCTTCAGCCTTTCTGAATCAGCCCTGCGCTTAAGTCTCTGTCCAGATATCGGGTTCAATCGCCACAATACGCTCTGGTGCCCCGGCCTCGCCACCTCGATTTGGCGTGGCACTTAAGTCTGCATTCAGACATCGAGTTCAGTCAGATCGGTACGCTATGATGCCCGGACCTCGCTGCCTCACTTTGGCCTTAAAACGATCAAAGCTCAGCTCATCCTTGCTCTCGGCAATGGGCCATAGCCTTGCCTTGCCTCAGTCCTGTCAGATCGATTTGACTCCAAGTTCAAAGGGAAGTTACAGACTAGTGCTCGCAATGATCGTTTGTCAGGAGAAGTGTGGTGAACAAAGTATTTAGCTGTTTTCCTTGTTTCATTAGCCACCAGATGGAAGCCGCTGCCATTGTAAACTGGAAGCTGATGGGGTTTAAGCGGGGGTATGGTTTTGCCTCTCACGAGTCAGGGGATTGAGTTAACGAGCTGTGAGGTAATGTTGTTGCAGCTCTGTAAACATAATTCGCTGGATCAAAAAACGACAGCACAAAAAGATCGTTACTTATCTTTTCACCCGTTTATTTCTTTGAGCTCAGCCGGCGAGTGAACTTAGACCCGACATCCGGGAGAGAACCTTTCTCATCTCTCTGGCGGTTCTACAAGTTCACTGCCCGATGTCAGAATTGTCAGAAGTTATAAGGCCACCGATACAAAAGAACAATCAGTTTGATAACCATTCCGGCCAAGTCAATGGACTATTGATACAAAAGAAGAATCAGTTTGATAACCATTCTAGCCACATTAATTAAAGAAAGGAATGTCCTACCTGGTTTGCTGGAGTCACAACTTAATTACAAAGATAAGAACATCCATCAAATTTATGCTTTAATTAAGAAAGCAATGTTCTGTCTCATTTCCATCAGGTGCTGCTTTTTGTCAAAATCAAAAGGTGTGAAAAGCCCAGAGATATCTATGTAGATCCGGGCGAACTTTAATTATCTTGCTCCAAAGAAGGCAGCTGTGAGACATTATTCAAACACACTGCAGTCACAGACATAGTCAGTACTTAATTCATTGTTTACAGGAATCTGAGAATCCCCCATTCCTTTAAACTTTATCACCTGCTTAGACCATACCTGGAGCATTGTTTTCAGTTCTGGTCACCTCATTATAGGAAGGATGTGGAAGCTTTAAGGAGGGCGCAGAGGAGATTTACCAAGATGCTACCTAGACTAGAGGCCATGTCATAGGTTGAACAAGCTGGAGCTTTTCTCTTTGGAGCAAAGGAGGAGGAGAGGCTACTTGATAGAAGTGTACAGGTGCAAGATGATAAGAGGCATCGTTTGAGTGGGCAGCCAGAGACATTTTCCCAGGGTGGAAATGACTAATACAAGGCAAATTAAGGTGATTGGAGGAGTGGTGTCAGGGATAAGATTTTATTTACACAGTTAATGGTGGGCACATGAAATGCTCTGCCAGGGGTGGTGGTAGAAGCAGGTAGATTAGGAACATTTAAGAAACTCTTAGATAAGGACGAGGATGATAGAAAATGGAGGGTTGTGCAGGAGGGAAGAGTAGGGTATAACACCAGCACAACATTGTCTAGAAACAGGCTACCTGGGAGGTTTCTGAAGAGTCTCACATCAGCTTCATCCCAGGTTGGAGGCCTTGTTCTTCATCTTTTTCTTCACTTTCTCCATCAACATTTGGAAAGTAACCCCCATTTTCCAGGATCCTAATGGAGCTGCTGAGATGTGGTCAGGGTGAGTTTGAAAGGACCTGTTTTCTTGATGCTCTGTCCCTTTTACTACACTTTAGCAACAGCACTGGCAACTAATGGCAGCTCACACAAGGGGAGATAAAGGTGTGATATGGTTTCAGCCCTGTGCTGGTCAAAGATCCTCAGACCACAGAAGAGTACAGCATGGGAGCTTCAGAACCTACAGTGGGGCGTCACAAAACACAGGGCATGCACCACCAACAGCATGTCAAGGGTCAAATTTATTCCCCATTTACATTTACATTATTGGGAATTTGCTGTGGTGTGTGGGTGCAAAATACAACAGAAGGAAAGAACATTCAACAATTCCAAAGAATAAAGAATGAAGTTAGATGTTAAAGTACAGATATGGAATAAAATATGTATAAAAACATAAATACCAGCATTTATTGTGTAAATAGCATTCAAAAAAGTGATTGAAAGTATTTACAATAAGGTGCAGTGATGGGGTTATAAGATAGTGGGGTGGGAGTGTACATATTTAAATGTAGCGATGGGAGGAGTTGGGGGTGACTAACTAGAATTGTTAGTCAGATTTTCTAACTGAGAGAAGAAACTTTTAAGATGCCAGCAAACCCCTCCAAAAACACAGGCAGCATGTGCAAGTTTACACCAGCACCCATTTCCAGGCCAACATCCCCAGCATAAACAATCTATTCTCAGTCAACTCCAGTGGGCAAGCCACATCACCTGCTTGCCTGGCACCAGACTGCCAAAGCAAGCATGCTCTTCAAGTGTTTTCCCGGTCATCCTAGTCTGTTTTGGGAAGAGGTTTCCAGGCAGACAAGGAAAAAGGCTCAGGGATATTCCTTTTGCAGCATCTTCCCCCGACTCCTGGGAATGCCTGGGAAATAGAGGAGCAACATCTGAGAGGGTGTTGACCCTCTTCCACATGAGCACGCAGATGCCCGACGCCGGCAGCAGGAGCACAGCATCTGCACTCTCACCCCAGACAAACAATACCTCCGTTGGATCTTGCAAGCACCCACAGTGCTGGAGGGAGTGCACATCCCAGAGGACGTGCATGCGCCAATTACTCTGCCCATTGTAGGTGGGGTCATTCCCTCTGCACTAACCTCCTGAAAGTTGCCGTTATCCTTGGCCTCTTGTAGCCACCGCTGCAGCAGGGGCTTCAGCTTGCACATGTTCTTGTAGCTCAGCTGCAGCGCCTCAAAACGACAGATGGTCGTCTGGCTGAACATCTTCCCTGGAGAGAAACAGAGGTTCACAAACTCCTTCTTGCAAAGCTAAGCTCGTTCACAATGACAAGCCGAGAGCAGGTGCAGACTGCCACCAGGATGGGCTGTAACATTTTGCACACTCGGTAGGGCGTCAGCTGTCTGCACCTCTGTGACCAGCCCCGGCTTCATGTGCATTTTTGGCCTTGAAGGTCCCACTTCGGAAGTTGAAGTGAGATCTCCAAAACTAGAGATACACAGCATATGGAGTGAAATCTGGAGTATGTGATGTGCACAGTCGTGAATTCTTCCTCTGCATAGCTCCGTACACACAGAGTGGTGGATGCATGGAATGTATTGTATTGCCAGGGGTGGTGCTAAAGGCAGATACATTCAGGGCATTTAAGAAACTCTTAGATTGGCACATGTATGATAGAAGAAAATGGGGGGCTATGTAGGGTTGATCTTAGTGTAGGTTACAGGGTCGGCACAACATCGTGGGCCGAAGGGCCTGTACTGTGCTCTACTGTCTATGTCTTGGTAAACCCATGTCTGCATTCTCGGTTCAGCACTGATTACTCAGCGCTGTTGCATTATGCCTCAGATTCTCTTAGCAGCTTCCAACCCCTCCCTCACTCCACCGTTTCCATTCCTTACACTTATCATATGCTAGCCACAACTTTAAAAAAAAACCTCTTTCCATGCTCGGGACCTTCTAGAGCTCTTCCCTTTCAGGTTCAGCTGGGGACTGGGACAGCAAACAGAACATAAGACCGTAAGACATTGGGGCAAAATTAAAAAGTTAGATCATTCAGCCCGTCGATTCTGCTCTGCAATACAATCATGGCAGATTAATTACCTCCCATCACCATTTTCCTGCCTTTCCCCCGTACCCTCTCATGCTCTGCCTAATCAAGAACCTATTAACCTCCACTTTAAATATACCCACTGACTTGGCCTCCACGGCTTTTGCGGCAATGGATTCCACAGATTCACCACTTCTGGCTTAAAGACACTCTCATCATCTCAGTTCTAAGGGGACGTCCTTCTACTCCGAGCTCTTGCCTTTGGGCCTAGACTCTCCCCTATTGGAAACATCCTCTCCACATCCACTTTACCTAGGTTTTTCAATATTCAGTAGGTTTCAATGAGATCAAGGACAAATGGACAAGGGAATCACAGAGGGAGCAATCTCTGCGGAAAGTGGAGAGTCGGGGGGGGAGGGGGAGTTTTCCCTGGTATCCTAACCAATGTTGTTTTGAGGTACAAATATCTCCGAAACAGGCTGTTATCCCTTTTCTGTTTATGGAAGCTTTTTCTGTACAAAAATGATGAACTGTTTTCCATCAAACAGGGTCTGTGAACAAGGAAACAAAAGTACAGGAAGCTGGCACATGTGCTTAACAACATGGCAAATAGAAAGAACGAAATAAGAAAAAGAAAGAAAAAAACAAACAGGCCTCAAGTTTAACATCTCATCCAACACTTGGAACCTAGTGCAATTCCAGACTAATTTTGTGTGGTGGAGTGTCATAGTCATAGAGCATTATAGTACAGTAACAGACCCTTCAGCCCATCTAGTCCATGCCAAACCACTATTCTGCCAAGTCCCTTTGACCTGCAGCTGGACATAGCCCTTCATACCCTTCCCACTCATGTACTATCTAACTTCCCATAAACATTGCAAATAAACCTGCATCCACCAATTCTGCTGGCAGCTGATACCACCTTTATTTATATATTTATTTATCGATCTATTATCTATTAAGGTACAGTGTGGATAGGCCTTTTCTCTCCTTTGAGCCACGTCGTCCAGCAAACCCCCAATTTAATCTAAGCCTAATCACAGCACAATTAACCTACCAACCAGACTGTGGACTGTGGGAGAAAATCAGAGCAGCTGGAGGAAATCCATGCAGTCAACGGGAGAATGTACAAACTCCTTACAGGTAGTGATGAGAATTGAACCTGGGTCGTCTGTACTGTAAAGTGTTGTGTTGACCACTATGCTACCCTGCCACCCTCTGATCGAAGGAGATCCCACTTCTGGTTCCTCTTAAGTATTTCACCTTTCACCCTAAACCTATGACCTCTAATTCTTGATCCAGTGGAAAAAGCCTGCATTACCTCGTAATTTTGTATACTTTTATCAAAACTCCTCCCATTGAGAGGCAAAAGTAGTACCTGTGGTCCCATGATCGACACCAATAGTTCAGTAAATGATGCACTACAGACAATGATGTTGGGCTAATCAAGATTTGTCTTTTCAAAAAGGAAAAGAGCCATTGCACTCCCTCAATCAAGCTTCATACTCACCATACAGAGCCCCAAGGGCCAAGCCCACCTCAGCCTGTGTGAAGCCCATTGTGATGCGATTCCTCTTCAGCTCTTTTGCAAACTGCTCCAAGTCCTCCGAAGTGGGAGAATCCTATATGGTTAACGAACAGCAAGTCACCAGTTACAGAAACTTGAGTACAAGAACTGCGAAGTTTACAAGGTGTTGGCCAGACATTTGAAATATTCTGAGCAGCTTTGGGCCCCATATCTCAGAGAAGATGTGTAGGTGTGTTGTCACTGGAGAGAGTCCAGAGGAGGTTCACGAGGATGAGTCTGGGAATGAAGGGGTTTTGAGGAGCTTTGAGCCTGTACTCATTGAAATTTAGAAGAATGGGGGTGTGGAATCTCATTGAAACCTACTGAATGTTGAAAGGACTAGATAAGGTGGATGTGGAGAGAATTTTCCTATGGTGGGTGTATCCAGAACTAGAGGGCACATCCTCAAAAGAGGGGCGACTTGTTAGAACAGAGGTAAGGAGGAATTTTTTAGCCAGAGAGTAGTGATTCTGTGGAATGCTCTGCCACAGACTGAGGTAGAGGCCAAGTTCATGGCTGTATTTAAGGATGAAGTTGATCGTTTCCTGATCAAAGGATATGGCGAGAAGGCGGGTGTATGGGGTTAAGTGGGATCTGGGATCAGCCATGATGGAATGGCAGAGCAGACTCAATGGACTGAATGGCCTAATTCTGCTCCCATGTCTTATGGTCTTATAATGGTTTCTTGTCCAGCATAGTCATAGAGTCATAGACCAATGCATCATCATCATCATCATCTTCATCCTCATCATCATCATCACAGAAACATAGAAACATAGAAAATAGGTGCAGGAGTAGGCCATTCGGCCCTTCGAGCCTGCACCGCCATTTATTATGATCATGGCTGATCATCCAACTCAGAACACCGCCCCAGCCTTCCCTCCATACCCCCTGATCCCCGTAGCCACAAGGGCCATATCTAACTCCCTCTTAAATATAGCCAATGAACTGGCCTCAACTGTTTCCTGTGGCAGAGAATTCCACAGATTCACCACTCTCTGTGTGAAGAAGTTTTTCCTAATCTCGGTCCTAAAAGGCTTTCCCTCTATCCTCAAACTGTGACCCCTCTTTCTGGACTTCCCCAACATCGGGAACAATCTTCCTGCATCTAGCCTGTCCAATCCCTTTAGGATCTTATACGTTTCAATCAGATCCCCCCTCAATCTTCTAAATTCCAACGAGTACAAGCCCAGTTCATCCAGTCTTTCTTCATATGAAAGTCCTGCCATCCCAGGAATCAATCTGGTGAACCTTCTCTGTACTCCCTCTATGGCAAGGATCTCTTTCCTCAGATTAGGGGACCAAAACTGCACACAATACTCCAGGTGCGGTCTCACCAGGGCCTTGTACAACTGCAGTAGTACCTCCCTGCTCCTGTACTCAAATCCTCTCGCTATAAATGCCAGCATACCATTCGCCTTTTTCACCGCCTGCTGTACCTGCATGCCCACTTTCAATGACTGGTGTATAATGACACCCAGGTCACGTTGCACCTCCCCTTTTCCTAATCGGCCACCATTCAGATAATAATCTGTTTTCCTATTTTTGCCACCAAAGTGGATAACTTCACATTTATCCACATTAAGTTGCATCTGCCATGAATTTGCCCACTCACCCAACCTATCCAAGTCACCCTGCATCCTCCTCACAGCTAACACTGCCACCCAGCTTCGTGTCATCCGCAAACTTGGAGATGCTGCATTTAATTCCCTCATCCAAGTCATTAATATATATTGTAAACAACTGGGGTCCCAGCACTGAGCCTTGCGGTACCCCACTAGTCACCGCCTACCATTCTGAAAAGGTCCTGTTTATTCCCACTCTTTGCTTCTTGTCTGCTAACCAACTCTCCACCCACACCAATACCTTACCCCCAATACCGTGTGTTTTAAGTTTGCACACTAATCTCCTGTGTGGGACCTTGTCAAAAGCCTTCTGAAAATCCAAATATACCACATCCACTGGTTCTCCCCTATCCACTCTACTAGTTACATCCTCAAAAAATTCTATGAGATTCGTCAGACATGATTTTCCTTTCACAAATCCATGCTGACTTTGTCCGATCATTTCACCACTTTCCAAATGTGCTGTTATCACATCCTTGATAACTGACTCCAGCAGTTTCCCCACCACCGACGTTAGGCTAACCGGTCTATAATTCCCCGGTTTCTCTCTCCCTCCTTTTTTAAAAAGTGGAGTTACATTAGCCACCCTCCAATCCTCAGGAACTAGTCCAGAATCTAACGAGTTTTGAAAAATTATCACTAATGCATCCACTATTTCTTGGGCTACTTCCTTGAGCACCCTGGGATGCAGACCATCTGGCCCTGGGGATTTATCTGCCTTCAATCCCTTCAATTTACCTAACACCACTTCCCTACTAACATGTATTTCGCTCAGTTCCTCCATCTCACTGGACCCTCTGTCCTCTACTATTTCTGGAAGATTATTTATGTCCTCCTTAGTGAAGACAGAACCAAAGTAATTATTCAATTAATCTGCCATGTCCTTGCTCCCCATAATCAACTCACCTGTTTCTGTCTGCAGGGGACCTACATTTGTCTTTACCAGTCTTTTCCTTTTTACATATCTATAAAAGCTTTTACAGTCCGTTTTTATGTTGCCTGCCAGTTTTCTCTCATAATCTTTTTTCCCCTTCCTAATTAAGCCCTTTGTCCTCCTCTGCTGAACTCTGAATTTCTCCCAGTCCTCAGGTGAGCCACTTTCTCTGGCTAATTTGTATGCTGCTTCTTTGGAATTGATACTATCCCTAATTTCTCTTGTCAGCCACGGGTGCACTACCTTCCTTGATTTATTCTTTTGCCAAACTGGGATGAACATTTGTTGCAGTTCATCCATGCAACCTTTAAATGCTTGCCATTGCATATCCACCGTCAATCCTTTAAGTGTCATTTGCCAGTCTATCTTAGCTAATTCACGTCTCATACCTTCAAAGTTACCCTTCCTTAAGTTCAGAACCTTTGTTTCTGAATTAACTATGTCACTCTCCATCTTAATGAAGAATTCCACCATATTATGGTCACTCTTACCCAAGGGGCCTCTCACGACAAGATTGCTAATTAACCCTTCCTCATTGCTCAAAACCCAGTCCAGAATAGCCTGCTCTCTAGTCGGTTCCTCGACATGTTGGTTCAAAAAACCATCCCGCATACATTCCAAGAAATCCTCTTCCTCAGCACCTTTACCAATTTGGTTCACCCAATCTACATGTAGATTGAAGTCACCCATTATAACTGCTGTTCCTTTATTGCACACATTTCTAATTTCCTGTTTAATACCATCTCCGACCTCACTACTACTGTTAGGTGGCCTGTACACAACTCCCACCAGCGTCTTCTGCCCCTTAGTGTTACGCAGCTCTACCCATATCATCATCAGGTGCCGGGCCTAGTTTGAGCTTTGACTGCCATGGCCCAACACTCCTGTTTCGGGTCAAGTGAATCAATTCATTGGTATTCATTTCCAGTTCTCCATCATCATTTGTCTTTGCTTTCCTCTTGCTTTCTTCCCTTCAATCTTTCCCATAATTACCGTGCATTCTAACTCCTCTTTCCTAATCACATGTCCAATGAAGTTACGTTGCCTTTTCATGATCTCATACATTATTTCACTTTTTGTGTTTGCTCTGTTCGTGACATCCTTGTTAGATATTCGTTTCATCCATGATATTCTTTGCATCCTCCTCAAAAGCACATCTCTGCTGCTTCAATTCGTTTCCTCATGTTACTAGATATTGTCCAACATTCTGATCCGTATAACATAACTGGATAAACGTAACATTTCAGTTCTCTGAGGCGGGTTGTCATGCCTAGTTTAGTATTGGTCAGTATACCCTTCATTCTCGTAAAGGTGTCTTTTGCCAACCCTATTCTTCTTTTGATGTCCACGTCGCACCTGCCATCTGAGGTCACCCAGCTTCCTAAGTAACAGAAGTTCTGTACTTGTTTTATGTCTTCCCTGTTTATTCTCAGCCTGCAGATAGGATTCTCCTTCTTGATATCCAAAGAGAAGGAGAATCCTATCTGCAGGCTGAGAATAAACGGGGAAGATATAAAACATTAACAGAACATAGACAACTACGGCACAGAAACAGGACCTTCAACCCACCTAGTCTGTGCCGAACTATTACTCTGCCTCGTCCTATCGACCTGTAGCCCTTCACCCTCCCATCCATGCAGTTATCCAAATTCTCTAAAACTTGCAGTGGAAACTACATCAACCACTTCGTTCCATCCTCACACCACCCTCTAAATGAAAGAATTCCCCGTCAAGTTCTCCTTAAATATTTCAGCTTTCACACTTATTCTACGACCTCTAGTTCTATTCTCATTCAAGCTGAATGGAAAAATGCTGCTGGCATTAAACCTATCTATACCACAAACAATTTTGTATATCCCTGTCAAATCTTCCATCATTCTGCTGCACGCGAGGAAATAAAGTCCCAACCTATTCAACCTTTTCCTATAAACTAGGTGTTACACTTTCACATTATTCTGTATTGTTCTTGTTCTACCTCAGTGCACTGTGTAATGATCTGATCTGTGTGGACAGTCTGCAAAAAAAGCTTTTCACTGTATTTCAGTACGTGTGTCAATAATGAACCAATTCTAATTCCGTTCAGCTCCTTTCAAATCAAACTCCAAAGAAAGGCATTCTGCCAGATGACAAGGACAACATTTCAGAAAAACAACATACTTGAAATTCACCTTCTCACTCCATGACAGTGGGTGAGCCGGAGGCTTCTTCACTCCAGCTTCGGAATCACCGGGTTGATTGCATTACACTCATGGCAGCCTCAAAGAATCACGAGAATCGTCCATGGTCCAGAGAAACACACAAAATGCTGGGGGAACTTAGCAGGTCTTGCAGCACCTCTGCAGAGGAATAAACAGGCGGTGGTTTGAAGGGTCTCGGCCTGAAACTTTGACTCCATAGATGCTGCCTGACCTGCTGAGTTCCAACAGCATTTTGTGTGTATTACTCTGGATTTATCAATCTGGGTTAGATTGATCTATGGGTAAACTAAAGGGTCAGCACAACTTTGTGGGCCGAAGGCCTGTCCTGTTCTATGTTCTATGCTCTATGCTCTCTGTTCTAACCACCTTAAAATGTCAGAAATTTGCAGGACAGGAGGCAATTTGACTCATTCTGTCCATATGTTTTCAGTACATGGGAATAATGAGCTGCACAGCAGGTAGATCTACTGCCTCACCTGCAGGTACAGTACCCAGGTTTGATCCTGATTTTTGGAGCTGACTATGGGGAGTTTGCATGTTCTCCCAGCAGTCAGTGTATGCTCTGCTTCCCCACCACAACACAAAGGTTGGTGGGTTAATTGGCCTTGTAAACCATTCATTAGCGTAGATAGTGAAAGAAAAGAGTTGATAGGCGCGAGGGAATGGGCAATAGTTGTAATCAAAGGCCCAAGAGCTAGTATTGATTCCATGGGTCAACTAACTTCTTGCTACGTCTACAAAAATGTAACCCTACTTTACAGGTCACGATCCAATTCTGTGACAAGTCCTTTACAATTTTAAGAGCTAAAAGAGCTTCAGAACCAACATCGTCAAAAGCCTGTCCCATTCAAATCATGCAGACGCCACAGCCAAGAAAGCACCCCAGTCCCTCTACTTCCTCAGGAGATCGAAGAGATCTGACATGGCCCGCTGTTGACCCTCACCGCCTTCCGAAGGAGGCATCCTATCCAAATGCATCACGGCTTGGTATGGCAACTGTTCTGCCCGAGGTCACAGAAAAGTTCTGGACACAGCTCCATGGATTCTGTCTCCACATCTGGCACCTCCGCAAAGCAGGCAACATTATCAAAGACCCAACCAACCCCAAACGTTCTCTCTTCTCCCACCTCCGACAGGGCAGACACTCCACAAGCCTGACAGCACACAACACTTGAGCATCTTCTATCCTGTACTGAACAGTCCTTGGACAAGGCCTCAATCTACCTCATGATGCCCTAGTACTCTACTCTGCCCTCTCTGTACCACTATTCCCTACTCTCTATTGCCTTTCCAATGTACACCGACACTCAGTACACTGTTGCAATGAAGATACCAGTGTGGATGGCATCCAAAACAGTTTCTCGCTGTATCTCAGTATATGCAACAATAAGCCAATTTTACCAATTTTTCCTCACCTAGGTGCATTTTCATATCAAACCAAAAAAGGAGTGCTGAAAATGCTCCCCGGGTCAGGCAACACGTGTCTAAATCAAAGCAGTTTATTGCTATATTTCTAAGTACATGTCTGCACGGGTGGCAATGGGAAAACTTACTTGCAGCAGCACCACAGGCACGTAGCATCAGATACACATCATTATTCACAAGAAGCGCAAACTATACACAACCTGGACAACAAAACATAATTAGAACAAAAATAACTCTGCCCTCGTCATTGTGGTCATTGTGCTCACTACCATTCATGGCTCCAAACAGTCCTTCCAGGTGCAGTCTTCACCTGCAGTCTGTTGGAATCGTATACTATGTCCTGTGCTCCCGGTGTGGTCTGCTGTACATTGAAGAGACCCGACGTAGATTTGAAGACCATTTCGCCGAGCACCTACGCTCCATCCACCAGAAGAAGTGGGATCTCCCATTGGCCACCCATTTTAATTCCCATTCCCATTCCCATATGTCCATCCATGACCTCTACTGTTGTGATGAGGCCACACTCAGGTTGGAGGAACAACACCTTATATAAGAATGTGTGTGTATAAATAAATAATGGATGGAGTACGAGGGGGAGGTGGGGCATTAGCGGAAGTTAGAGAAGTCAATGTTCGTGCCATCAGGTTGGTTACACACATTCTTTTTCTTTCTCTCCTTTTTCTCCCTCTGTCCCTCTCACTATACCCCTTGCCCATCCTCTGGGTTTCCCCACCCCCCTTTTCTTTCTTCCAGGACCTCCTGTCCCATGATCCTCTCGTATCCCTTTTGCCAATCAACTGTCCAGCTCCTGGCTCCATCCCTCCCCCTCCTGTCTTCTCCTATTATTTTGGATCTCCCCCTCCCCCTCCCACTTTCAAATCTCTTACTCACTCTTCCTTCAGTTAGTCCTGACGAAGGGTCTCAGCCTCAGACGTCGACTGTACCTCTTCCTAGAGATGCTGCCTGGCCTGTTGCGTTCACCAGCAACTTTGATGTGTGTTGCTTGAATTTCCAGCATCTGCAGAATTCCTCGTGTCTCCCCCATCTCTCTGTTTCCCACATTGATTGATCTGATCCTCCAGAGTACGAATTTTGTCCCTTGCTATCCTTCTGCTCTTAATATACCTGTCAAAGCCATCAGGATTTTCCTTCACCTTGCCTGCTAGAGCACCTCATGTCTTCTTTTAGCCCTCCTGATTTCCTTCTGAAGTGCTCTCTTGCATTTCTGGTACTCCTCAATATCCTCATTCGTTCCTGCCTGCCTTTACCTGCTATGCACCTCCTTCTTTTTCTTAACCAGGACCTCAAAATCTCTTGAGAACCAAGGTCCGCTGAACATGGTGTCCTTGCCTTTTATTCTGATAGGAACATACAAACTTTGTAATCTCAAAATTTCACTTTTGAAGGCCTCCCACTTACAAAATACACCTTTGCCAGAAAACAACCTGCTCCAACATACGTCTGCCAGTTCCTTTCTGATACCATAAAAATTGGCCTTACTCCAGTTTGGGATCTCAAGCCTAGGACCAGACCTATCCTTTTCCATAATTACCTTGAAACTAACGGCATTATGATCACTGGATGTAAAGTGTTCCCCTACACAAACTTCTGTCACCTGCGCAGTCTCATTCCCTAGTAGCAGATCTGGTATCGCACTCTCTCTAGTTGAGACTTTTATGCATTGATTAAGGAAAGTTTCCTGAACATATTAAACACTTTCCTATCCAGCTCTTTTACAGTATGGGAGTCCCAGTCAATAGGTAAATTTAATTTTCCACCTACTGTACCATAAGAACCTTGTGTTTTGTGCAACAGTCTGCGATCTCTCTACAAATTTGCTCCTCCAAATCTCACAGACTGTTGGGTGGTCTATAATATAATCCCGTTAACGTGATCATCCCTTTTTTATTCCTCATTTCTACGCAGAAAGCCTCGCTGGACGAGCTCTGCAGTCTGTCCTGACTGAGCACTGCGGTGATACTTTCCCTACTAAAACGACGGAGCCGCGGAACACCGATCTGCCAGTCCCGCCCCTCCGGCAACCGAGTCGCCCTAACGGCTACAATATCCTAATTCCACCTGCTGATCCATGTCACAAGCTCATCCGCCTTTCCTACAATGCACCTTGCATTGAAATATACACAGCTTAGAATATCACTCCCATCACGCTGGATCTTTTGACCCCTGACTTTGTATGTAACAACATCTTTCTCCCCAACCATTCTGTTCTCTGCTCTGGTCCCCATTCCCCTGCAACAATAGTTTAAACCTCCCCGTGTAGCCCTTGCGAACCCGATGACTGACTGAATGATGTATGCGCTACGAACATCATTTCCAAACACTTGATCACCTTTTCTGCCTGCGTGAGTGTGTTAAACATTCAACCGTAGTAGCTTGGGATTTGGAATGAGAGCGGCAAGGCAGGGGTTTGATCCTGACCTCGGGTCCTATCCGCGTCAGGTTTGTACGTTCTCCTTACTTCGGTTTCCTCCCGCGTCCCAGAGGTCAACAGTAAATTATATCCTCCCCCCGCCCCTCAACCCTTACCAGTTTAGGTGGATGGAGAATAATCGGAGCAAATCATGGGTCTGTGGGGGGTGGCGTGACTCAGGTGCAGCATGGATTCGATAGAATCTCGTAAAGTCATAGATACAGTCACAGTCATACTTTATTGATCCAGAGGGAAACTGGGTTTCGTTACAGTTGCACCAACCAAGAATAGAGTATAAATATAGCAATATGAAACCATAAATAATTTAAAATAATATGTAAATTACGCCAGATGGGAAGGGGATTTCCAGTTTACCACAAACCCCCAAATACAACAGTCCCAGCCAATTTCAAAAGCCACTTCCAAGCCCATATCTGTACCGACCTTAGTCTATAGAAAAAAAATGTAAAAGGCTTATTATTTCGGAGCAAGACACGATCTGATGTAGGAACTCGGCGCGACAAGTCGAGCAGCGTCGGTGGGAGGGAAGAAAGGGTCGATATCTTGGGTCAACGCTCAACCCGCTGAGTTCGTCCCAGCAGATTAATACACACACATTGCTGGAGGAACTCAGCAGGCCAGGTAGCATCTGTGGAAAAGAGTAAACAGTCGACGTGGGCCGGGACGCTTCATCAGGACCTTCAGCAGGCTGTGTGTTGCACCAAATTCCAGCATCTGTAGTTACTTGTACCTTCAGTCTCAAAGGTTCGTTGCCGTGGGGCGAAAAAGACCAGCAGAGAGAATACTGGTCCCTTTATGAGTTTAGGGATCGCGGTGGGTGGCGGTGGGCGGGGGGGGGGGAGCTGGATTGGGAAATTAATAGATACTAATGCAAGTGTACTTTGCAAGAGCCGGTGGGAGAGAGCCCTCCGGGTTTGATACCTCTGCGACAAATGCGTTGGGAGTGAGCTAGGAAAAGGTCTTCCCATTTTTGAATGAGTCACGGGAGGGCGAGAAGGGGAAAAGATTAAAAGTGACGGAGGTAAGGGATGATATGGGACGCGGTCTGTGAGAAATGAACACAATCGAGGCCTTCGTTAGAAAACAATTAATGTATACTTCTAAGGGGAGGAAATAAACGCGATCGCCCAACAATAAACCAGATTTGATGGGCTGAACGGCCACTTCTGCCCAAAGGTTACTCACTTCATTGCCGCCGTCCGGAGGTATCCATCCGGTTCCATCATCTCGCCCGGGACTGCCGGCTCTGTGGTCCTCCCCCAGGATTTGGGGGCTGGATGGTTGACTCACGCTCCGGTGCCCCCCAGGCAGGTTCTGGCCGTGGTTCTGCAGAGTGGCGGGCCCCGATCCGGCCGAAGTCCGATCGGCAGGCGGGCTGGGAGCTGAGGAGGGCTGGGGCAGGCAACAGGAGTTCCAGGGGGAGCTGTAGAACGGAGGCACGGCCGGCAAGTATTTGTCCTCAGCACCCCTGCCGTTCTCTTCCCTGCCCGAGTCGCGGGTGCTCTCCGGCAGGGCGTGGGGGTGACGAGTCACCAGTGATCCCTGAGGCCAGGCTTCCGGAGCAGGGAAGGAGTACCAAGGTCTGGAGAGACTTTGTGAAACCCCTGGCCTGGTTTGCTCTCCAAGACGACAATCCGGGATCGGGTGACTATGGTAATCCACCTTAAACGAGCCGGGGCCACACTGTCGTTCTTGAACGGTGGTGGATCGGTCCTGGGTGAATGGAGAGCCCATCTCCTGGTTCTGCTGCCGGGGTTCATTGAAGAGCGAGGGGAAAGACTTTGGGGCTTCATGGTGGCTGCGGCCGGTCATAGTTGGTGGTAGAACTTGTATCGCTTAAGAAAAAGTGGGGGTGGGGAGGAAAGCTTCAGGAGTAAATAAATTCCAGACTGGACGGGAAAACGACTCTATGCAAATAGTCAGGCTTTTGGACTGTTGCAAGAGTTCACTCCCAATCACTGAACTTGGTCGATTCACGCCGTCCTTTGATTAAACAGACAGATCAGATGATCTGGGATCAGAAAGGTAGCCTCCTTTTTGTCCCTCCCCCGGGCTACTAGTTGAGGCAAATACGCTCCCTTTTCTCTTAAAGATGCTAATCTTACCTCCCCCACCACTCCATCTCCAGGTGATTTATTGCAGGGTTCTTCATCCTACCTGCCGAACTTAAAACCCAAACTCTTTGGTGTCCCATTAGAAACTAAATTCAAAGTGGAGGCGGGAAAATGCCATTAACACACCCACCGATTCCCCTTCCAAATCGGAGCCTTTAACATCTAACTTCCATGAAACCAGGAGAGAATTCCAACAGGACCTCCCCACAATGTATCAAAGACCCACCAGCGCCATTATCTTGCTAAATGATCTGTCAATAATGTTAATGCTTCCCTCAGCCAGACTCTCTGGCTGGGCTCCAGTGGGCTCCCGGAGATCAACTTCCGATAAATTCTTCACACTTTTCACGTCTGAACAAACAGAAATATTTCTCACCTCCTGGTCTCCTGCAGTTTCAGGGGAGGCAGTCAATGGCCCCCACAAGATAGTCTTGTTGATTTAGTTATCTGGAGGTAAAGGGTTAGCGAGCAGCAGCAGCAAATTCATCTCTATTTTGGTTCCTCCCACGAAGGCACCTTTAAAATCCCTCAGGGCGGAGGGTGACTGACTTCCTCTATGTACATCATGAAGTCAACATGGGGTAGCCGGTTGGAGGACACTGGGACCTCAAACAACTGGCTGGAGGAACTCCGATAAAGCAATTTATATTCCAACTCAGTGCATCCAGCAGCATCTGTGGGCTGGGGAGAGGACTTGTCCATGTTTGGTGCAACATCAGATGGGGTTGTTGAGAGATTAGGCAACTGTGCAATAGCTCAAGTCGTGTTTAGAGACACTTGAAAGCAGGAGGGTGGCTCAGAACATAGCACAGTACAGACCCACCGACCCATGATGTTGTGCTGACCCTTTAACTGACTCCGAGCTCAAACCAACCATTGCCTCCCACAAAGCCCTCCATTTTTCTTTCGTCCATGTGCCTATCTACGAGTCTCTTAAATTTCCTCTTATTTGTCCCGTTGTTTGTTCTTAATTATCAGTAATGTATTTGCCTGTACCACCACCCCTGGGAGGGCGTTCCCATGCACCCACCACTCACTGTATAAAAATACTACCTCTGACATCTCCTCTATACTTTCATTCAAATACCTTAAGCTGACGCCCTCTTGTATCAGCCAGTGATTCTATTCCATCCTTCAGTAAAACTTGAGAGACTGAGTTTTGGAGAGAGTTTGAACAGGTTGGAACATTTTTCATTGAAGCGTAGGAGAATGAAAGGTACATAAATGATGATAAACACAAAATACTCATGATAGGTAGGTGCATTGATAGGTTCAATGCACATGGTCTCTTTTTCAGGGTTGGAGAATCAATAATTGGAAGGCATAGATTTAAGGTAAGAGGGGACAGGTTTGATAGGAACTAGAGAGGCATTTTTTTACATGAGGGTGGTTGGTATGTGGAAAGAGCTGGCAGACGTAGTGGTTGAGTCAGGTACATTAATGTTTAAAGGGTACTTGACAGGTACGTGGAGACAAGAGATTCTGCAGGTGCTGGAAATCTTGAGCAACACACACAAAATGATGGAGGAACTCAGCAGGTCAGGTGACTATGGAGAGACGTAAACAGTCAATATCTCAGGCTGAGATCGTACATCAGGAGTGATGAAGGGCCTTGGGCCGAAATGTTGACTATTTATTCTCCTCTATAGGTACATGCATAGGAAAGGCTTTGAGGGATATGGGGCAAACAGGACTAGTTTAAAAAACTTTTGTCAACATGGACCAGTTGGCCCAAGGAGCCAGTTTCCATGGTGTATGACTCTAAGATCTTGGCTGATTTAATCATTGACCTCATCTCCATTGCCTTGCCTTGACCCTCTCAGACCCCATAAACTCACTGGAGAATTCCAAAGATTCACAGGTCTTTGAGAGAAGAAGTTCCCTTTCCTTGTGCTCACTGCAATCCTAGTCTTATTTGTTACAGGTGGATGGACTACCTTAAGCCTTCTTTTGTATTTCAGGTTGGCGGGTGTGTACAGAGCATGTCTCATATTGTCTAGCAAATTAAGGAAGGTAGATTTGCATAGCACCTTACACCATCTGCAGTCATTCTCAATGTTGAATCAGTTGTTTTCCACAAAATTAAATCACTCATAGTGTTGTGACAATGACGATATAATCTCCTGAGGGATGCTAGAAGATAAAGGTGCTGTTTCAATTGGGATGGGGGTTGTGTAGTTGCAGATGAACTAGATCCTGATGGTTTAATGTCGGGTAAAAGCAGCAAAACCAGTCAACTGTACTTCTTTTCATAGATGCTGCCTGACCTGCTGGGTTCCTCCAGTATTTTGTTTGTGTTGCTTGGATTTTCAGCATCTGCAGATTTTCTCTTGATGGTAACTATTAACAAGGTGGCACCTCCTCAGCCCTGCACAGATAAATTAAATTAGTTTATTAATGTCACATGAACATTTTATGGACTCACTTTCAAGGACACTGGAGTCCCTGAAAAACAGTCCTTGAAGATGAGTCCGTAAGATGTCCATGTGACGATAATAAACTAATTTATCTGTACAGGGCTGAGGAGGTTAAAAGTAAATTTATATATATATATATATATGTGTGTGTGTGTGTGTAATTGCACAGTTTGATTCTATTGTACTTCTTTTTCTACTGTGAATGCCTGCAAGAAAATAAATCTCAAAGCAGCATATGCCGGCATATATGTCGTGGCTATCCCTCGAGGTCGAGGATGATGGTCTTCGTTCTGAAGAAGTGGCCCACAGAGTGAAGACGCCTGGGCGTGTATTTGTTTAACGTGTACTTGATGTTGCACTCCAAGAAGCACAGGATACTTCACAAATCAACCAACTGATTCCAATGGCATGGAAACCACGACGATTGGAGCTGATGGATTTGTTGCAGCCTTCATCCGCCTTCACAGCCGTTGAATTCGAAGTAACTTCGTCCGCCTGTTCCACTGTTGAGGTCTTGGTTGGATTGTTCTTTGTTGGGGACCTCACCCTCGACCTTACCGCCATGGGTGACCCTACCAGGAGCATAGCTCCAGACGGCATTGCTCTCGGGATCACAGGACCACACAATCTTCTCCACCACGACAAGGTGACAATCCACGGAGAAGATTGTCTGGGGCATATATGTACCTTGATAATAAATTTACTTTGAACTTTGAACCTTGCTTTCTCTACAGATTAATTGTTTCTTCCACCCTTGCTTGTGTGTAGTTTTTCATTAATTCTATTATATTTCTTTGTTCTACTGTTATTACAGACATTTACTGCCATTACAGACATTTACACCACACGCTGCATCTGCAATGCAAACAGCATTATGAAGGACCCAACGCACCCCTCATACAAACTCTTCTCCCTCCTGCCATCTGGCAAAAGGCACCAAAGCATTCGGGCTCTCACAACCAGACTATGTAACAGTTTCTTCCCCCAAGCCGTCAGACTCCTCAATACCCAGAGCCTGGACTGACACCAACCTACTGCCCTCTACTGTGGTATTGTCTTTTTTATTATTTATTGTAATGCCTGCACTGTTTTGTTCACTGTATGCAGTCCTGAGTAGGTCTGTAGTCTAGTATACTTTTTGTGTTGTTTTACATAGTTCAGTGTAGTTTTTGTATTGTCTCATGTCGCACCATGGTCCTGAAAAACTTTGTCTCATTTTTACTGTGTACTGTACCAGCAGTTATGGTCGAAATGACAATAAAAAGTGACTTGACTTGAATAGGAAAATGAACCTCATGATAGTATATAATCACATATATGTACTTAGATAATAAATTTTCTTTGAACTTTTTGAAATTTGAGTGCTGGTAAATAGGATTAGCATAGATAGTCTATGCACATATGGTGGGCAAAGGACCAGTGTTACACACATCAAAGTTGCTGGTGAGCGCAGCAGGCCAGGCAGCAGCTCTAGGAAGAGGTACAGTCAACGCTTAGGGCCGAGACCCTTCACCAGGACTAACTTTGCCTGGCCTGCTGCGTTCACCAGCAATTTTGATGGCATTTAGTCCTGATGAAGGGTCTTACGTCGACTGTATCTCTTCCTAGAGATGCTGCCTGGCCTGCTGCGTTCTCCAGCAACTTTGATGTGTGTTGCTTGAAATTCCAGCATCTGCAGGATTCCTGGTGTTTGAGTTTCTATGTTGGATGACTCCATGCTTCTTGAGCAGGAGGGTGTTGGAGCCTGTTTACACTTCTATCGCTGTATAAACGGAGAAAACTGCCCTATACAATAATTAACACTGAGGCCCAAATTCCTTACCTTTCCTTTGGAATGGAGAGATATTTAGAGCCAGTCCCGATGAAAGATCTCAGCTTGAAACATCAACTTTCCAGAGATGCTGATTTTCACCAGCGGTTTGTGTGTGAAACTGGATTTCCAGCATCTGCAGTATCTCTTGTGTTTTAGATATTTAGAGCTTATATTTATCAGTTTTAGACCACAGAGCAAAAAAAAATACAGTTCCAAAGACCTTAAAATCTCCTTACACTGAACAGTACTTAAACTAATGTCAATCACACATCCTGACTTAAAGATACGACTTTCAAAAAGCAGATATAGTTCATGGATTATTGCCCCAATGTGATCATGAAGTGAAGTATACCACACTCTGCTCAACATCAGTAAGACCAGGACTTCAGCGAGGGGAAGCTGCAGGAACGCACATCGAGGAGTCAGCAGTGGAAAGGGTGAACGGCCTTTAGTTCCTGGGTGTCACCATCTCTGCCCAACATACCGATGCAATCACCAAGAAGGCACGACAGTAGCTATACTTCATTAGGTGCTTGAAGTGATTTGACATGTCACCAAAGAGCCTGGCGACTTTCTGCAAATGTATCCTGCTGAGCACTCAGACTGGCTGCATTACAGCATGGTGTGGAGACTCCAACGCGCAGAACGGTAAGAGGCTTCGGAGGGTTGTAAACTCAGGCCAACTCTATCATGCGCACTAGCCTCGCCGCCATCGAGGACACCTTCAAAAGGGATGCCTCCACAAATGCAGCATCTATCGTGAAGGGCCACCTCCATGCAGGACATGCCCTCTTTTCATTACTACCATCGAGAGGAGGTACTGGAGACTGAAGACCCACACTCAATGTCTTAGGAACAGCTTCTACCTCTCCACCATCAGATTTCTGAATGGTTCATGAACCCCTGAACACTACCTCACTAATTTTCTCTCTTTTTGCACTATTTATTTATGTTTGTATTTCTTATTGTAATCTTTAATGTACTGCTGCCGCAAAACAACACACTTAGTCATAGTCATACTTTATTGATCCCGGGGGAAACTGGCTTTCGTTACAGTTGCACCATAAATAATTAAACAGTAATAAAACCATAAATAGTTAAATAGTAATATGAAAATTATGCCAGGAAATAAGTCCAGGAGCAGCCTATTGGCTCAGGGTGTCTGACTCTCCAAGGGAGGAGTTGTAAAGTTTGATGGCCACAGGCAGGAATGACTTCCTATGACGCTCTGTGTTGCATCTCGGTGGAATGAGTCTCTGGCTGAATGTACTCCTGTGCCCAACCAGTACATTATGCAGTGGATGGGAGACATTGACCAAGATGGCATGCAACTTGGACAGCATCCTCTTTTCAGACACCACCATCAGAGAGTCCAGTTCCATCCCCACAACATCACAACATGGCAGTGATAATAAACGTGATTCTGATGTATAAATGGAAAATAAAATCCTCAAACGTCAAAAACCCAAGCGGTAACTTGAGTCTCCCTTTCTTAAAGCCCTTACAAGTTTAATCATAGTTTATTATAGGGATTGAAAATGGATGTGCTTTGCTAGAGTTTCTTTTTAATGATTAAAAATGTCAATTTTAGCAAACAAAAAGCAAAAAGTGGCACCAAAACCAAAGGTTCCAGCCCTGGAGATATCCATCCTAATTGCTAAAAAAAACGAAACACGAGAGATTCTGAAGATAATAGAAACCTTGAGCGACACACACAAAGTGTTAGAGGAACTCAGCGGGTTAGCCAGCATCTATGGACATGAATAGAGAGTCAACATTTCAAGCTGAGTCCCTTTGTCAGGACTGGAAAGGAAGGGGGCAGAAGCCAGAATGAGAAGGTGGGGGGGGGGGGGGAGGAGTCCAAACTGGCAGGTGACAGGTGAGACCAGGTGAAGGGGATGCTGAGTGGGTGGGAGAGGACAATGAAGTGAGAAGCTGGGAGGCGATAGATAGAAGAGGTGAAGGGCTGTAGAAGACGGAATCTGATAGGAGAGGACAGTGGACCATGGGAGAAAGGGAAGGATGAGTGGCACCAGAGGCAGAGGGAGGTGATGGGCAGAGAGGAAAAGATAAAGGATAAGAGGGCAATCGGAACGGTGAATGGAAAATGAGAGAAGGGGGGAGGTGGGAGTAATTACGGGAAGGTAAAATCATTCATGCCATCAGGTTACCTAGACAGAGTGTGAGGTGTTGCTCTCCACCCTGAGTTTGAGGAGGTCATGAGTTATCATGGACAGACATGCCGGAATGGAATTGGTTAACGGAATTGAAATGGGTAGTCCTCAGGAAATCCGACTTTTCATCATGGATAGAGAGGAGGAGCTCGAGAAAGCAGCCCTCCAATCTGGGTCGTGTCTCGCCGATGCAGAGGAGGCCACACTGGGATCACCGGCCTTTTGCAGTGGACGGAGCTGAGTTCTTTCAGCATTGTGTGTGTGTTGCTCAAGATTTCCAGCATCCATGGAATTTCTGGTGTTTATGATTTAAATGCTCATTGCTCGTTGTAATTTGCTGAGTTCAAGCCAGCTTCTTTGCTCTCTTTACAATGCTCTGTCATGACAACAGATTTCCAGGAGTTAGAGAAAATGGCTCAGAGGTTAGGGTCATAGAAAATACAGCTCTTCAGCTGACTGAGTTGCCCACCTAAGTTAGTCCCACTTTTTGGCCTGAATGCCTCCAAACCTATCCTACGTCCAAATGTCTTTTAAATATTGTTACTACATCTGCTGGATGGCAGGGTGGAGATACCAAATGAGGTGTAAGGTGCTCCTTCCCTCTGCTAACCTGCAATTCACCTTTGGGCAAGGTGTAGCACCTGCTCTGCCCCCACCTCCCCTGATCAGGATCACGTGAAGCCATGCGATCTGGTGGCCCATGGCCATATGAGCAGGCGGTGCAGATCGCAAGTCATGGTTTTGCGACCACTGACGCCAGGCAGACAATCTCTGAAGAGTACTGATAAAGGCTGGGGTCACCTGATTTGTAAAGGCACTGCCCAGAGGAGGGCAATGACAAACCACTTCTGTAGAAAAATTTGCCAAGAAGAATATTGGTTACGGAGGCCATGATCGCCCACGCCATACGACATGGTACATAATGATGTTGATGACTATACCTGCCTCAAATACTTTCTTTGGCACTTCAGTCTGCTGCACTAAGGGTGAAGAGGATGCCTGTCTGCTTCCTTTAGAACCTTCCCCCTCTCACCTTAAACCTACTTTGGTTCCCTTTCCCACAGAAGAAAAATTCTTTGTCCTGAGGGTGGCAAATGTGTGGAATTCATTGCTGCAGGTGACAATGGAGGCTAATTCATCAAGTATGTTTAAAGCAGAGATTTCTAGGCTCCTGATTAGTATGGGTGTCAAAGGTCACAGAGAGAAGGCAGGAGAATGGGTTTGAGAGGATAAATAAATCAGCCATGATGGAATGGTGCAGCAGACTTGACGGGCTGAGTCGCCTGACTCTGCTCCTGTCTTATAGTTTATGGGAAAAAGACTGTGAACGTTAAACTTATCTGTGCCCCTCATGCCTTAATGAGAGCCGCCACAAAGCTATCTGCATCATCTTCTCAGACTACCCACTCCTCTGCTCACCTCCCATCATTACTGGTCTCATTAGATAAGAATATTAACTACACTTTAATGCTATGTCTTTTTCTGCAAAGAGGTTTCCCATAACATGACTTTGAATGGTTTCATTGCAGAGTGGGATGTAGAGAGTTTTGAAGAAGGAAGACTATAAAACTACAAGACATAGGAACAGAATTAGGCCATTTGACCCATTGAGTCTGCTCCACCACTTGATCATGGCTGATTTAATCTCCCTCTCAACTCCATTCTCTTGCCTTCTTCTCTTAACATTTTATGTACTTTCTAAGCAAGAACCTATCAACCACCACTTTAAACATACCCAATGATTTGGCTTGCACAGCTGCCCGTAGCAAGAAATTCCACAAATTCACCTCTCTCTGGCTAAAGTAATTCCTTCTCATCTCTGTTCTAAAAGGATCTCCTTCTGATTTAAAGCTGTACTCCCCCCCCCCCCCCCCCCACCGGTTCTAGATTCTCCCACTATTGTAAACATCCTCTCCACGTCCACTCTGCCCAGGCATTTCAGTATTTGGTAGGTTTCAGTTATATTGCCCCTCATTCTTCTAAACTCCAATGAGTACAGGCCCAGAACCATCAAATGCTTGATGGGTTGATATTTAACCCTTTCACTCCCAGGGTCATTCTTGTGAACCTCCTCTGGATCCGCTCCGTGCTAGCACATCTTTTCTTAGATAAGTGGCGCAATACGTCAAGTGCAGTCTGACCAATGCCTCGTAAAACTTCAGCATTAAATGCTTGTTTTTATGTTTTAGTCCTCTGGAAATGAATGCTAACATTGCATTTGCTTTCTTTATTACCCTCCAAACTTGCAACTCAACCTTTCGGGAATCTGCAGTAGGACTCCCACCAGGAAGAGCACTGACGGGCCAAATAATCTCCCACACCATGTTCCTTGCCCCATACCCTCTCCAAAGTCAAAGTCAAGGTGAAGTTTTATCGTCAAATGCACAAGTACCTGTGTGAACAGGTGCAATGAAAAACTCACCTGTAGCAGTACCACAGGCACACGGCATTCACAAGGAAAACATAAACTGAACACTGTTTTTTGCAAGAAAGAACACTAATAGAACAAAAGAAAACATTTTTTGTGCAACGTGATCAAGGTGGTCATAGAATCAGAATCAGAATCAGGTTTATTATCACTGATGCATATCATGACATTTGTTGTTTTGCAGCAGCAGTACAGAGCAATACAAAAAGATTTACTATACAAATAGTGCAGAAGGGTGAGGAAGTGTTCACAGGTTCATGGACTGTCGGAAATCTGATGGCAGAGGGGAAGAAGCTGTTCCTGAAATGTTGAGTGTGGGTGTTCAATCTCCTGTACTTCCTTCCTGATGGCAGTACAGTACAGTACAGTACAGTACAGTACATTAGAAGAGAGCATATCCCGGACTGCGAAACTCTAGTAGTGATTTTTCTCTCTTTTTTCCACTGTTTATTTATTCTTTATATTTCTTACCTCATCGTAATTTTTTTGTCTTGCATCGTACTTACTATACTTTATACTTTATTGTCGCCAAACAATTTATACTAGAGCGTACAATCACCACAGCGATATTTGATTCTGTGCTTTGTGCTCCCTGGAGTACTAATCAATAGTAAATATTAAAAATTTAAATTATAAATCATAAATAGAAAATAGAAAGGGGAAAGTAAGGTAGTGCAAAAAAACCGAGAGGCAGGTCCGGATATTTGGAGGGTACGGCCCAGATCCGGGTCAGGATCTGTTCGGCAGTCTTATCACGGTTGGAAAGAAGCTGTTCCCAAATCTGGCCGTACGAGTCTTCAAGCTCCTGAGCCTTCTCCCGGAGGGAAGAGGGACAAAAAGTCTTTTGGCTGGGTGGGTGGTGTCCTTGATTATCCTGGCAGCACTGCTCCGACAGCGCGCGGTGTAAAGTGATGCAGAACAACTTATGTCACATCATGGGTCTGTGATGATAATTCTGATCCTGATTAGGATAGTGTCAGTTGGTTCAAGAGCTGAACGGTTGGAGGGAAGTAGCGATTCTTGAACCTGGTCTGTCGGACCTCAGGCTTCTGTACCTCTGACCCGATAGCACGGCCCGGACTGTGGAGACGGACATTGCCTGCTTGAGTCAGCGCCTTCTGTAGACACTCCCGATGGTGGAGACTCGCAGGGGTTCCACCTGTCGTCCACGGTCCCCTCGGTTAATGATAAGGGTGCGCGGCTGAAGAGAGGTTGGGAGCCCCTGGTGGAGAAGGATGTGCCAATGGCAGAGAGTCCATTTCTCTCTGCAGCTCTCAAGTCTGAAGTGAAGGGATATTCTGGAAATCAGAATCAGTATCAGCTTCAATATCACCAGGATCTATCATGAAATGTGCTAACTTTGCAGCAGCTGTACAATGCGATATGTAATATAGAGACACTGAATTACAATAAGTATATACACGTATATATAATAGTTAAATTAAAATAAGTCGTGAGGCGGTGTTCACGGGTTCAATGTGCATTTTGAAATCAGATGGCAGAGGGGAAGAGGCTGTTCCTGAATCATTGAGCGCGTGCTCTCAGACTCCTGTATCTCCCTCCTGACGGCAACAATGAGAAGAGGGCATGTTCTGGGTGGTAATGATGGACGTTGTCTTCCTGTGCCATGCGCACCTTGAAGGTGTCTTGGAGGCTATTGCCCACGATGGAGCCGACTAACTTTTATAATTTTCTGCAGCGTACTTCAATCCTGTGCAGTAGCCCTCCTGTGCCCCCCCCCCCCATTACCAGACGGTGAGGCAGCCAGTCAGAATGCTCTGCACGGAACATTTGAGGAAGTTTTCGAGCGTTTTAGGTGACAAACCAAACCTCCTCAAACTCCTAGTGAAAGATAGCCTATTCCGGAAATCATTGACAAATTAACAGGGTCATTCAGTATACCTGGCTTCAAGTCTGATAACTGGGATTTATCTGCCTGTAATATATCTCTGTACTGGTTTTATCAACACTGTTATCACTGGACACAATACCAGGCTGCACAGAGAGGCTCCTGTGATTTAATTTCTAGTATAACATGCTTATGAAAGTCTACTGAAAGAGATTGCTGTCCGTCCAGTCCGTTTCTCCCTGAATGGTGCTGAGTCATACTCTGCAAAGGGACTGCAATTCGTAGATTATGTGCCTGTTCCCATGAGTCACCATTCATTCTTCCTGCTGAGTCAACAGAGGAAAGGCTCCCTCTCAGATTTACATAGAACAGTTAATGAGGCCCTTCGGCCCACAATGTCGATATCAAACACAATGCTGAAATAAACTAGGCAAACACGAGGAAATCTGCAGATGCTGGAATTTCAGGCAACACACATAAAAGTTGCTGGTGAACACAGCAGGCCAGGCAGCATCTCTAGGAAGAGGTACAGTCGACGTTTCGGGCAGGATCTCCCAGCGGCTGCACATTTTAATTCCACATCCCATTCCCATTCTCTTATGTCTATCCACGGCCTCCTCTACTGTAAAGATGAAGCCACACTCAAGTTGGAGGAACAACACCTTATATTCCGTCTGGGTAGCTTCCAACCTGATGGCATGAACATTGACTTCTCTAACTTCCGTTAATGCCCCACCTCCCCTTCGTACCCCATCTGTTATTTATTTATATACACACATTCTTTTTCTCTCTCTCCTTTTTCTCCCTCTGTCCCTCTCACTATACTCCTTGCCCATCCTCTGGATTTTTCCCCCCTCCCCCTTGTCTTTCTCCCCAGACCTCCTGTCCCATGATCCTCTCATATCCCTTTTGCCAATCACCTGTCCAGCTCTTGGCTCCATCCCTCCCCCCACCACCCCGTCTTCTCCTATCATTTTGGATCTCCCCCTCCTCCTCCCACTTTCAAATTTCTTACTAACTCTTCCTTCAGTTAGTCCTGACGAAGGGTCTCAACCCGAAACGTCGACTGTACCTCTTCCTAGAGATGCTGCCTGGCCTGCTGCACTCACCAGCAACTTTGATGTGTGTTGCTGAAATAAACTAACTCTTTTTTGCCTGAAAGTGATCCATATCCCTCAATTCCCTCTGAGCTTCGCGGCGATTTGCCCCACTGAGACCGAGGCCCGAGTCGCTCCGGGCTGCTCCAGGCATTCGGATCTCAGGACTCAGTTTGGTTCAGAATGCTGTTGCTCACTTCCATCGTTTGCGTGATTTGTCTCTTTTCTCTGTTTCTCTGTTACTCATACATTCTATGGTAATAAATATACTTTAAGACTTTTCAACATTCATGTGTCTATCTGACAGCGTCTTAAATGCCGCTATCATATCTGTTTTCACCACTACCCCTGGCAACCCGTTAGCAATCTGTGTAAAAATCTTACCCTGCACATCTACTTCAACTGTTCCCCCTCTCACCTGAAGAGCCACTAACTTCTCCCCTTGGCTGCAATGGCCAATGTAAAGGGTCATAATGTGATTACTGGAAAATATAGTGTGGAGGATGTCAGCGGCTTGTTTTTAACACAGAGCACCCTGGCAAGGGTGGTGGTAGAGGCAGATAGGCACATGGATGATAGAAAAATGGAGGGCAATGTGGGAGGGAATGGTTCGATTGATCTTTCTCACTCTCACACACACACACACACACACACACACACACAATGCCTTCTATGCTTGCTCTGACTGTCACAACATGGAGGAACCATCACGACCTCCCACAGTGCCCGGTGATCCTGTGGTTTCAGTCCCTGAGGCTGACAGATGAGCATCCTTCAGGTGGGTGAAACCACTGAAAATATCCAGCCCAGGATGGGTACCTGGAGCTGTGCTGATCAACTGGCCAGAGAGTTCACTGAGATCTTTAACCTCTCGCTTTGGCAGTCTGAGGTACCCACCTGTTTCATGCAGGCTTGACTCATACCAGTGCCTAAAAAGAATGTGGTACCTGCCTCAGTAAATATTGTCCAGTAGCACTTACATCCACTGTGATGAAGCGTTTTGAGAGGTTGGTCACGAAACATATGAACTCTTGCCTCAGAAGAGACATAATCAGCTCCAATTTGCCTACCGTGACAACAGGGCCACAGCACATGCCACCTCATTGACTTTTCACTCAACACTGGAACATCTGGACAGCAAAGATCCATACACCAGGATGCTCTTTATCAATTACAATTTGTCAAATCTAATCAATAAGCTTAAAGTCCTAAGCCTCAATACCTGTTTGAGTAATGCATCTTCAATTTCCTCACTTGCAGACCCTAGTTATTATAGATTGGCAACAACATCTCCTCCACAATCACCATCAGCACAGGCACATGACAAGGCTGTGTGCTTAGCCCCCTGCTCTATTCGCTTTACACCTATGACTGTGAGGCAAAGCACAGCTCTAATGCCATATTTAAGTTTGTTGACAATATCACTATTGCAGCCTAAATCAAAGGTGGTTATGAATCAGGATGTAGGAGGGAGATTGAAAATCCAGCTGAGTGATGCCATAACAACAACCTCACACTCAATGTCAGCAAGACCAAGGAGCTGATTACTGACCTCAAGAGAAGGAAACTAGAGGTCCATGAGCCTGTCCTCATCGGGGGATCAGGATTGGAGAGTGGTCAGCTATTTTAAATTCTTCAATGTCATCACTTCAGAGAATCTGTCCTGGGTGCAGCACTTAAGTGCAATTATGAAGAAGGCACGGCAATGCCTCCTCTTCCTTAGGAGTTGCAAAGATTTGACATGACATCTAAAACTTTGACAAACCTTTATAGATGAGCTGTGGAGAGAATACTGACTGGCTGCATCACAGACAGGTAAGGAAACATCAATGTCCTTGAATGCAAAATCCTACAAAAGTAGTGGCTCTGGCCCAGTTCATCACAGGTAAAGACCTCCACACCATTGAGCGTATTGCAGGAAAGCAGCATCCATCATCAGAGACCCCCACCACCCAGGTTATGTTCTCTCCTTGCTCCTGCCATCAGGAAGAATGTACAGGGCTCCCACTACCAGTTTCAGGAACAGTTGTTGTTGTTGTTCAGTGCCATCGAGTGATTGCTAACTCCTGATGATCCTATGACCAAATGAATTTTGATCCTCGTAAAGGTGGCTCATTGTAGATAACATTGCATTCATTGTTGTCTTTATTGTGTCCATCTATCTGACTGGTGGCCTTCCTCTCTTCCATTGTCCTTCCCCCTTGCCGACCATGATATCCTTTTCCAGGGAGCCGTTTCTTCGCACGAGGTGCCCAAAGTACAATAGGTGGAGTCTTGTCATTTGAGGCTCTGGAGAGAGACTTGTTTTGATTTTGTAGAGGAGTGATTCGTTTCTTCTGTGAGAGGTCCACGAGATGCGTAGTATTTTTCTCCAGCACCACAGTGCCTTCTTCTTTACTGTCCAACTATTTCATCTATATAATGTCGTTGAGAACACCATCGTCTGCACAAGTCGAATCTTTGTATGTAGAGTTGGACTCCTGTTCCTCAGGATCTTCTCTAAATCCTTCATGGCTGCTCTGCCAAGGGTGATTCTTCGTTGGCTTTCTTGACTGCTTACCACTTTGATGTTTATCATTGATCCAAGTAAGTTGACACTGTCAACCACTTCAATTTCCTCTCCATTGAGATTGAAATTGATTGTGCTGCCAGTAGTCATAATCTTAGTCTCCTTCAGTAACGGTGCAGACCCATCTTGAGGCTACGTTCCTTGAAGTTGGTTAGCAGTTGCTTCAGGTCTTCTTCACTTTCAGCCAGTATTGTCGTGTCATCAGCATAACGAAGGTTATTGGTGACTCTGCCACCAATGCTCACCCCTCGATCCTCCTCGAATACTCCTGCTTCTCTGAAGATTTGTTCAGTGTACAAATTAAACAGGCAGGGGGAGAGAATCCAGCCTTGTCATACCCCTTTACAGAAGCTGAACCATTCTGTTCCTCCTTGTTCCATTCAAACTGCTGTTTCTTGATTGACATCAAGATTGTGCAAAAAGACTATCAAATATTCTGGTACATTCATGTCTAAATATGACCCATAGTTTGTCATGATTGACGCGGGTGAATGCCTTGCTGTAGTCAATAAAGCACATATAGATGTCGTTCTGGTATTCCTTTGCTTCCTCGAGAATCCATCTCACATCTGCAAAGCACATAAAAATTGCTGGGGAACGCAGCAGGCCAGGCAGCATCTCTAGGAAGAAGTGCAGTCGATGTTTCGGGCCGAGACCCTTCGTCAGGACTAACTGAAGGAAGAGCTAGTAAGAGATCTGAAAGTGGGAGGGGGAGGGGGAGATCCGAAATGATAGGAGAAGACAGGAGGGGGAGGGATGGAGCCAAGCACTGGACAGGTGATTGCAAAAGGGATATGAGAGGATCATGGGACGGGAGGCCTAGGGAGAAAGAAAAGGGGGAGGGGGAATCCCAGAGGATGTCAGGGAGTATAGTGAGAGGGACAGAAGGAGAAAAAGGAGAGAAAAAAATTATTTATATATATACACACACACACACACACACACACACACACACACACACACACATACATTTTAATAAATAAATGAATAATAGATGGGGTATGGGGCGAGGTGGGGCATTAACGGAAGTTAGAGAAATCAATGTTCATGACATCAGGTTGGAGGCTACCCAGACAGAATATAAGGTGTTGTTCCTCCAACCTGAGTGTGGCTTCATCTTTACAGTAGAGGAGGCCGTGGATAGACATATCAGAATGGGAATGGGACGTGGAATTAAAATGTGTGGTCACTGGGAGATACTGCGTTCTCTGGCGGAAATTGGGCCCTCTCACTTTCAAATCTCTTACTATCTCTTCTTTCAGTTAGTCCTGATGAAGGGTCTCGGCCTGAAACATCGACTGCACCTCTTCCTAGAGATGCTGCCTGGCCTGCTGCGTTCACCAGCAATTTTTATGTGTGTTGCTTGAAATTCCAGCATCTGCTGATTTCCTCGTGTTCACATCTGCAAAGATGTCTCTTGTTCCCCTTCCTTTCCTGAAAACTGCTTGCACTTCGGGAAGCTCCCGTTCTAAAGAAGGTTGAAGTATTTTCTGAATGATCTTTAGTTAAGATCTTTCAGAAACAGTTACTAGCCCTCAAACATCTGGCTCTTGAATCAGTGAATAAAACTTGATTTGACTTCACTGAAATGATCCCATAACCTATGGACTCACGTTCATGGACATTGCATGTTCTTGATATTTATTTTTTAGTTATATATTATTATGATTTATGCTTATATTTGCACAGTTTATTGTCTTTTGTACATTGCCTGCCCACCAGCTGGTGTGCCTTTTGCCCGATGCAGGCCCCCTAGGAGTAGACGTAGTAGTGGTGTGTCTTTCATCCATTCTATTGTGGTTATTGGAGTTATTGAGAATGCCCACAAGAAAATGAATCTCAGTGTTGTATATGGTGACATACAGTATATGCACTTTGATGATAAATTTACTTTGAGGTTTGAACACACACATACATTTACACATACTTTGAGTCTCTCTCACACACTTGCACACATACACATACACACAAGCGTGTGCACAGGTATTTTGGATCCACAGTGAATTCAGGGACGCCTTTGTTGTGGAGGAATGCAAGAAGTTAAGCTCTTGGGATGCTGATTTTCTCAAAGCTCAGCTGAAAGTGCCGTTGGCAAGTCCGCCATTGTCATGCAGGCTTCAAGTCCCAGGATGCGTGACAGAGGAGTGATTGGCAGCTCTTGATGTTGTAGCTCAGATAAGCCTATGAACAGCTTCAAAGAGACAATGGGGCTCAGCTCCTGATTAAACAGCGAGCCTTTCCCTTCTCCCCTACGGAGAACAGTAATTAACAAGCCCAGAGACAAAAGGAGGCACTTGAACTCACCCCTCCCAACCTTCTCTCGTCTTCACTTTGTTTCCTCTTGCCCAGATCTGAACCCTTTCATTATTACAAGGCCATTGACGACAAAAGGTTAAGAGAACTTTTCTGTTTGCCTGTAGCAGTATTCCTCTGCCGCTGCCTGTTTTCTGTGCAGCAGGTTACGAGAAGGATTACAGCGACACGCTCACAGTGTGAGCCACGGGAAGCTTGTGTGGCATAGACAATGCAAAGAAAGTTCCAATAAATTTCCGAAGTACTTAGAAATCACACCTACAGTTTTATTTTCTATCTTTAGCAACCGCGACACCATCAGTTAATCGGCAGAATGGGCTACAAGTGATTCTGCAGATGCTGGAAATCTTGAGCAGGGCACGGAATAGCACAACACAGAACACCACACACCCCTTCCCCCCACCCCTGTCTCTTCTACCACCTGCCAGTTTGTACTCCACCCCGACCTTCTTGTTCTGGTTCCTCCCCCCTTTTTTTTCCCCAGTCCTGATGAACGGTCTCGGCCTGAAGCGTCGACTGTTTATACTCCACAAATAATGCCGGACCTGCTCAGTTCCTCCAGCATTTTGTTTGTGTGTGTGAAACGCATCACAGAAACCAGCCTGCTCTCTGTGGACTCGATCTGCTCGCGGTTTCGGAAGCAGCTAACATACTGAAAGACCCCACCCATCCCGGACATGCTCCCTTCTCCGCTCTCACATCGGGCGGAAGATACGAAAACATGAGAGCGCCTACCACCGGGCTCAAGGGCAGCATCTACCCCGCTAAAACGCACACACAAAATACAGGAGGAACTCCGCAGGTCAGGCAGCATCCACGGAAATGTTCGACCCCTTTTCGGGACTCGGGATTCCATCCCGCGGTCATCCGACTCCTTAACAGACTTCTTGTACGTAAAGATGGACTCTTGGCCTCACAATCTATCTCGTTATGATCTGGCACTTTATCGTTTACCTGTACTTCATTCTTGCAGTATCTTGTACACTTTATTCTGCATTGTTATTTTTTTACCTATTCCAAGCGCAATGCACTGTGTATTTGGTCTGTATGAACAAGACAAGACAAGCTTGACGCTGGCATTATATCTTGATGCACGTAGCAATAACCAATTCCAATTTCAAACTGCCAAAGGAACTCAGCAGGCCAGGCAGCACCTATGGAGGGAAATACTGAAACGCCAGCTGTTTATTCCCCTCCATGGATGCTGGCAGACCTGCTGAGTTCCTCCAGCATTTTGTGTGTTAAGCAGTATGCACCAAGCCAGTTGGATTATAAAATCTCGCTGAAGGAAACCTTTCTGCCCATCACATCTGAGCAAGTCCACTGGAGAGACGACGAGATGGCAGATCCTGGAATCAGGAGCAACAAACAATTTGCTGGAGGAACTCAGTGGCTTGAGCAGCAGCTGTAGAAGGAAATGGACTGTAGACATGTTGAGTCGAGACCCTTCATCTGGACTGAAAGGCAGAGGGGAGATGGCTGGTATATTACAGCCCTCTGTTCCCTCCACTGCCAGTCTCTGTCACTGCTCCCACTCTTCCCCCACCTCTCACCTGGTTCTGCCCACTCCCCTCTCCTCTCTAAACCTACCCCCTCTATATTTCAGTCCAAATGAAGAGTTTTGACCTTAAACATCAGCTGTACCTTTCCTTTTATAGATGGTGTTGCATAAGACCATAGGTATAGGAGCAGAATCAGGCTATTTGGCCCATCATACCTGCTCTGCCATTCAATCATGGCTGATCTAATTTTCCTCTCAGTCCCCAACTCCTGCCTTCTCCCCATATCTCTCCATGCCCTGATCAATCAAGAATCTTATCAAACTCTGCCTTAAGTATACATAAAGGCTTGGCCTCTACAGCTGTCTGTGGCAAAGAATTCCATAGTTTCATCATTCTTTGGCTAAAGAAATTCTTCCTCATCTCCATTCTAAAAGGATGCCTCTCTATTCTGAGGCTGTGTCCTCTGGTCGTAAACTCTCCCACTATAGGAAACATCTTCTCCACATCCACTTTATCAAGGCCTTTCACCATGCAATAGGTTTCAATGAGCTCATCTCTCATTTTCTGCATTCTAATGAATACAGGCCCAGAGCCATCAAACACTCTTCATATGACAAGCCGCTCAATCCTGGAATCATTTGAACCCACACTAGTTTCAGCACATCCTTTTTAAATAGGGGCCGAAACCTACTCACAAAACTCCAAGTGAGGACTCACCAGTGCTTTATAAAGACTCAACATGACATCCTTGCTTTTATATCCTAGTCCTCTTGAAATTAATGCTAACATTACATTTGCCTTCCTCACCACCGACTCAACCTGCAAATGAACCTTTAGGGAATCCTGCACAAGGACTCCCAAATCCCTTTGGTCCTCAGTATTTTTTTTTATTTTGGCTCCATTTAGAAAATAGTCAACTTTTTTATTTCTTCTACCAAAGTGCATGACCATACACTTCCCAACATTGTATTTCATCAGCCATTTCTTTGCCCAGTCTCCTGATCTGTCTAAGAATTCCTTCTCCTACTTCCTCAAAACTACCTGCCCCTCCATCTGTCTTCATATTGTCTGCAAACTTTGCAACAAAGCTATCAATTCCATCATCCAAATCATTGATGAAAAACTAAAAAGTATTGGTCCTAATACAGATCCCTGTGGAACACCACTAGTCACCGCAGCCCACCAGAAGAGGCTCCCTTTATTCCCACTCTTTGCCTCCTGCCAAGCAACCACTATTTTATCCATGCTAGAATCTTTCCTGTAATACCACGATAAGCACCTTGTCAAAGGCCTTCTGAAAATCCAAGCACACAACATCAACCGATTCTCCTTTGTCTATCCTGCTTGTTATTTCTTCAAAGAATTCCAAGAGATTTGCCAGGCAATGTTTTCTCTTGAGGAAACCATGCTGACTATGGTCTATTTTATCACGTACCTCCAAGTACCCTGAGAGCTCATCCTTAATAATTGACTCCAACCACTGAAGTCAGACTAACAGGCCTTTAGTTTCCTTTCTTCTGCCTCTCTCCCTTCTTGAAGAGTGGAGTGACATTTGCAATTTTCCAGTCTTCCGGAACCATTGCAACATCTAGTGATTCTTGAAAGATCATTACCAATGCCTCCACGATCTCTTCAGCCACCGATTTCAGAACTGTGGGATGTATACCATCTGGTCCAGGTGATTTATCTACCTTCAGACCTTTCAGTTTCCCAAGAACCTTCAGTCTAGTTATGGTAACTTCACACACTTCGTGACCCCTGACACCTGGAATTTCCACCATAGTCTTCCACAGTGAATACTGAAGCAAAATACTTACTCAGTTCACCCGCCATTTCATTTTCCCCCATTACTACCTCTCCAGCATCATCTTCTAGTGGACTGATATCCACGCTCACCTCTTTTTTACACTTCATATATCTGAAAAAAACTTTTGGTATCCTCTTTAATATTATTGGCTAGCTTACATTCGTGTTCCTTTACCTTCTTAATAACTTTTTGTTGGGTTCCTCCAGCATCTTGCGTGTTACCTTGGAAGAAGCTGTTCAATTTCAACATGACCTTGCATATTTCTCCTTCTCCAACTGTATATTCAAAACTTCAGCATTGTTTAAGGATTCAAGGTTCACGTCACAAGTGTAATGGAGAATGAAATAACTGTTACTCTGGGATCCAATGCAGCACAAAAAAAAACACAATATGGAGCACAGTAATAAAAAAAAGTAAAATCGTAACAACACACATCAAAGTTGCTGGTGAACACAGCAGGCCAGGCAGCATCTCTAGGAAGAGGTAGTCGACGTTTCGGGCTGAGACCCTTCGTCAGATAGCTTATATACTCAGATTCATGGTATGTCCATAAAATGACAGGAGTGTCTGTCTGTAAGATGACAGGTAATAGTAACATAGTAGTAGTTGGGGGTGTGGAGGGCTGTGTATGAAACTTTGACTGTTTACTCTTTTCCATAGCTGCTGCCTATCCTGTTGAGTTCCTCCGACATTGTGTGTGTATTGCATTAATCTGTGAAGTATGTGGTGGGCATAACTGTGGGGAACATGTGAGAATGTGGTGAGAGAGGGGAACATGCAGAGTAATGGGACTGATGGGAGGTGTTAGGGTCCTGAGTGGCCAATCAAACCAGCAACAGCATAACTCAATGGGCTGAGTGGCCTCCTGTTTCAGGTAGTGATAGGACACTATAGCCAGAAACAGGTTCTTGACACCATTTAGTCTGCGCCAGCCTGTTCTGCCTGCACCCAGACCACAGCCCTGCAAACCTGTCTCATAGAACATAGAACAGAGATATCTACAGCACATTTGGCCCACAATGTTGTGCTGACCATGTAACCTACTCTAGAAACTGCATAGCCCTCTATTTTTCTAAGCTCCATGTACCTATCTCAGAACCCTATAAAAGATTCTATTGTATCTGCCTCCACCACTGTTGCTGGCAGTGAATTCCATGCACTCACCACTCTCTGTGTGGAAAAACTTACCCCTGAAATCACCTCTGTACCTATTTCCAAGCACTTTAAAACAATGCACCCTTGTGTTAGCCATTTCACTGGGAAAAAGCCTCTGGCTATCCACATGATCAATGCTTCTCATCATTTAATACACCTCGATCAGGTCACCGTCATCTCTCATCCTCCATCATTCCAAGGAGAAAAGTCCAAGTTCACTCAACCTATTCTCATAAGGCATGCTCTCCAATCCAGGCAAAATTGTCTTATATCTCCTCTGCATACTTTCTATAGTATCCACATCCTTCCTGTAGTGAGGTGACCAGAACTGAACACAGTGCTCCAAGTGGGGTCTGACCAAGGTCTTATATAGCTGTAATTATCTCATGACTCTTGAACTCAATCCCACAGTTGATGAATGGCAACACACCATATGCCTTCTTAACAACACTATCAACCTGTGCAGCAGCTTTGAGTGTCCTATGGAAATGCACCCCAAGATTCCTCAGATCCTTCACACTGCCAAGAGTCTAACCTTTAATACTATATTCTGCCTTCAAATTTGACCTTCCAAAATGAACCACCTCACACTTATCTGGGTTGTACTCCATCTGCCACTTCTCAGCCCAGTTCTGCATCCTATCAATGTCCCGCTGTAACCGCTGACAGCCCTCCACACTATCCACAACACCCCCAATCTTTGTGTCATCAGCAAACTTACTAACTCACCCTTCTACTTCCTCATCCAGGTCATTTATACAAATTACAAAGAGGAGGGGCCCCAGAACAGATCCTTGCTGAACACCATTGGTCACTGACCTCCATGCAGAATATGAACCATCTACAACCACTCTTTGCCTTCTGTGGTCAAGCCAATTCTGGATCCACAAAGCAATGTCCCCTTGGATCCCATGCCTCCTTACTTTCTCAATAAGCCTTGTATGGGGAACCTTATCAAATGCCTAACTGATATCCATATACACTACATCTACTGCTCTAACTCCATCAATATGCCTCATTCCTATACCTATCCCAACTTCTCCTAAATGTTACACTTCTCCATGGATTGTCACCTTGTCGTGGTGGAGAAGCTTGTGTGGTCCTGTGATCCCGGGAGCAATGCTGACTGGAGCTATGCTCCAGGTAGGGTCACCCATGGTGGTAAGGTCGAGGGTGAGGTCCCTGACAAAGAACAATCCAACCAAGACCTCAGTGGTGGAACAGGCGGACGAAGTTACTTCAAACTCAATGGCCGTGAAGGCAGATGAAGGCTGCAACAAATCCATCAGCTCTAATCGTCGTGGTTTCCGTGCCATTGGAATCAGTTGATTGATTTGTGAAGTATCGTGTGCTTCTTGGAGTGTAACATCAAGAAGACGTTAAACAAATACACGCACAGGCGTCTTCACTCTGTGGGCCACTTCTTCAGAATGAAGACCATCATCCTCGACCTCGAAGGACAGCCACGACGATGACTAAATGTTACACTTGAACCGACATCTACCATTTCCACCAGTAGTTTGATCCACCCTCTCACCATCCTCTGAGTGAAAAAATCCCTCCTCAAATTCCCCTTAAATATTTCATCTTTCACACTTAACCCATGACCTCTCGTTGTAGTCCCACACGACCTCAGTGGAAAAAGCCTGCTTGCATTTACCCGATCTATATTCCTCATAATTTTGAATACCTCTATCAAATCTCCCTTCATTCTCCTACAGTCCAGGAAATAAAGTCCTGGTCTATTCAACCTTTCCCTCTAACTCAGGTCGTCAAGTTTCAGCAACACTTTTCTTTACACTTTCAATCTTATTTACACCTTCCTCGTAGGTAGGTGATGAGAACTGCACACAGTATGCTTGATTAGGCCTTACCAATGTCTTATGCAACTCCTGCACTCAGTGCCCTGATTTATCATGCGCCAAAAGTTATATTTATGAGCTGATATACTTGTGATGCCACTTTCAAAATTGAGGAGCTGTATTCCCTGATCCCTTTGTTCTATCGCACATCCCAATGCCCCAGCCAGATGAAATATGAAAACCCTTACATCTCTGACAAACATGGTCTGGGTCAGCAATTCAAATGTAAGAAGCTGCAGAGAATATCAGCCCAATAAATCACATCCCTCACCGTTGGTAGCACGTACAGGATTTGCTGCCTCAGCTATGGTCAAAGATCCTCACCATCAGGTGGGAGGTACAGAAGCCTGAAGTCCCACACCACCAGGTTCTGGAGCATCTACTTCTCTTCCACCATTTGCTTCCTGAAGCAACCTGCACAATCCCTATCACCACCTCAGTACTGTAGCACCATTACAACCGCGATCTACACTGGGAGTTGTTTTCATTTTGTTTTAATTATGTTCTCAGTGTTCATTTTTGTGCAATAAATGTTTAATTTGTCTATTGTTTGTGAAAGTTTTATATTTAATGCCGTGCGCCTGTGATGCTCCTGGAACTAAGTTTTTCAGACTCCTGTCCCTACATCTGGCAATGAAGTCAACTTCGACATTGACAGCTCGATACAATTGCTCCTTAATCTTCCCATTTCTCAGAACAATCACAATTCTTCCAACCAACAATCTGCTGGAGGAACTCAGTAGGTCATGAAGCACATGTGGGAGGAAAGGAACTGCCAGATTGTTGGTCTGTGTCAGGACTGTAAGTGGAGAGGGGCGGTAGCCAGGACACAGATGGAGGAGTGGAGAAGGTTGGTGGCCGGTGAACAGATGGGGAGTGGAGGGGGTCGGTGGCCGGTATACAAACTGGGGAGTGGAGAGGGATGGTGGCCGGTACACAGATGGGGAAGTGGAGAGGGTCAGTGGCTGGTGAACAGACAGGGAGGTGGAGAGAGGGCCGGTTGCCGGTATACGGTCGGGAAAATTGAGAGGCAAGAGTCTGAATGATTCCTCAACTTAGCAGCCCACAGTCACCTCAGATTCTCGTTTCAACCAAAATTTTGACAGTTCCCTTCCACTCGCACCTCCAAGAGACTGCAACCTTGTCGTAGGTTTATGAGGTTTGCGTGCTTCAATGCCCCGGAAAGCTATGTTAGCTGGAGTTGGGGCTTTATGCTTTGGCTCTTGGTAGGGTCACCCATGCCAAACTAGCCAAGGGGTGGAAGCCAGACTAAGAGTGATCCACTGGTCCTCCAGGTTCAGGGTTCAGCTCATGGTGAACAACGCTGACCGGGAAAAAAAACTTTTACAGATACAGCAGCGAAGAATCCGTCTACATCTGAGTGCGACCGTATCTCTCAGTCTCCACCCTGAGTTTGCATGGCTGACAGTAATAAAACCTTTTTCAAGTATGTAAAAAATAAAAGTGATAAGAGTGGACATAGGGCCACTAGAAAATGAGGCTGGAGAAATAATAATGGGGGACAAGGAGATGACAGATGAACTAACTGAGTATTTTGCATCAGTCTTCACTGTGCAACACACTAGCAGTGTGCCAGATGTTGTAGTGTGTGAAGGAAGAGAAGTGGGTGCAGTTACTATTGCAAGGGAGAAGGTGCTCAAAAAGCTGAATGACCTAAAGGTACATAAGTCACCTGGATCAGATGAACTACACAGATTCTGATTGTGGTGGCGTTAGAAATGATCTTTCAAAAATCAGTGGACTGTGGCATGGTGCCAGAGAACTGGAAATTGCAAATGTCACTCCACTCTTCTAGAAAAGAGGAAGGCAGCAGAAAGGAAATTACAGACCAGTTAGCCTGGCCTCAGTGGTTGGGAAGATGTTAGAGTCAATTGTTAAGGACGAGGTGATGGAGTACTTGGTGACACAGGACAAGATAGGACGAAGTCAGCATGGTTTCCTTAAGGGAAAATCCTGCCTGATTAACTTTTTGGAATTCTTTGAGATTACAAGTAGGATAGATAAAGGGGATGCAGTGGATGTTGTATAATTGGACTTACAGAAGGCCTTTGACAGGGTGCCACACATGAGGCTGCTTACCCAAGTTAAGAGCCCATGGTATTACAGGAATGTTACTAACATGATTAGAGCGTTGGCTGATTGGAAGAAGGCAGCAAGTGGGAATAAAAGGGTCCTTGTCTGGTTAGCTGCCAGTGACTAGTGGTGTTTCGCAGGGGTTGGTTTTAGGACCACTTCTTTTAATGCTGTATATAAATGATTTTGATGATGGAATCGATGGCTTTGTTGTCAAGTTTGCAGGTAAAATGAAGATTGGTGGAGGAACAGGTAGTGTTGAGAAAAGAATTAGTAGTGATGCAGAAGGACTTAGATTAAGAGAATGGGCAAGAAATAAATGTGCAGGCTATTTTCTAAATAGGGAAAAAAATCTAAAAATCTGAGGTGCAAAGGGATGTCCTTGTGCAGAACACCCTAAAGGTTAACTTGCAGCTTGAGTTGGTGGCGAGGAAGACAAATGCAATGTTAGCATTCATTTCATGAGGTCTAGAATACAGGAGCAGGGATGTGATGCGGAGGCTTTATAAGGCACTGGTGAGACCTCACCTTGAGTACTGTGAACAGTTTTGGGCTCCTCATCTTAGAAAAGATGTGCTGGCATTGGAGAGGGTCCAGAGGAGGTTCACAAGGATGATTCTAGGAATGAAAGGGTTATCATACAAGGAACACTTGATGGCTCTGTGTCTGTACTTGCTGGAATTTAGAAGGATGAGGGGGTCCTCATTGAAACTTTTTGAATGCTGAAAAGCCTAGACAGAGTAGATGTGGAAAGGACAAGAGAGCACAGCCTCAGGATGGAGGAACGCCCATTCAAAACAGAGATGCGGAGAAATTTCCTTAGCCAGAGAGTGGTGAATTTGTGGAATGTGTTGCCACATGCAGCTGGGGAGGCCAGGTCGTTGGCTGTACTTAAGGCAGAGATTGATAGGTTCTTGATTTGACATAGCATCAAAGGTTATGGGGAGAATGCCGGGAAATGGGTTTGAGGAGGAGAGAAAAAGAGGATCAGCTGTGATTGAAAGGTGGCGCAGACTCGATGGGCATTGAGAGTAGGGCACGGGGCAAGTGTTCGAAAGCACCTGCTCACTTCACTGCAGTAATGCATGTACAGAAGGCTGCACCACAGCCTGCGCTCAGAAATTGCAGGTGCGTCCATTGTCACGGAGGCCAGCGGAATCATGGACTTTTATTATGAACTGCATTGAGCTTGGTCACCGAAATTCCCATTGCCAGCACCTCCCGCTTAAGCTTAAATCAAGCAATATTTCAGCAGCAAGTCTGGCCTCATCTGTATGAAGAGTTACACAGCTTAACATTCCTATTCTATAAGCAGACTTTCAGTGCAGGGTAACGGGAGAGCGTCCAGCTTAGATACCAAATTTTCGGGATCGATGATCTTGCTGCCTTTCTTTTATTTCTCAGTTTCACGGTTAACAGGAGAACTGGAGAATAAATCAACCTTTGGACCTCTGAGATGCTCGTTTGCTTGAACGCATTGCCTAGAACTAAGAACTGTGGTCTTAGGGTAAAGGCTGGGGCAGCTAAGACGGCGGTGAGGAGAAATTTCTTCTCTCATTGGTTTGCACAACAGTCCTCATGGAGGGAGCAGAGTGGAAAGGGTAAGCAATTTCAAGTTCTTGTGTGCCAGTAACTCTGAAGATCAATCCTGGGCTCAACACATTGATGCATTAAGATGACGGGATGTCAGCAGCTATACTTCATTAGGAGTGAGAGGAGACTCGGCCTTAGTAAATTCCGCAGAGGTACTGTGCAGTGCATTCGAACTGGTTGCATCACCATCTGGTGTAGAGGGGCCACTGCACAGGACCAGAAAAGAGCTGTAAGCTCTGCCAGCCCCATCATGGGCAGTGGCCTCCCCACCGTCGAGGACATTTTCAAAAGGCGATGCCTCAGGAAGGAGGCATCCATCACCAGGATGACACCACCCAGGACATACCCTCTTCACATTATGACCATCAGGAAAGAGGCCTGAAGACATACAATCAATGTTTTGGGCACAGCTTCTTCCCCTCCACTATCAGATTTCTGAATGGTCCATGAACCCATGAACAGTACCTCACTATTTTTGCTCTCTTCTTGCCCTAAATTTTTGCATATATTCCTCATTGTAATTTGTTGTATGCTTTATATATAACGCTGCCCCACTGTTGCAAAACAAAATTCACAACATCAGTCAGTGAAAATAAAGCTGATTCTGAGCGTATGTCTGGAACTACCTGATTCTGCGGATATTCAGTCACTGAGTAAACTGGACTCTAAGTTTGTTCTAATTGTGTTATTTCTGATAGAAATTGTGTACAATATATGTTTAATTTGTTTTTGTGAAAGCTGCTGATAGGATACTGTGTGTGTGCGGTGCGCAGCATGTTGAGTTTTTCATTGTACCTGCGCTGATGACAATAAACTTGACTTTCACTTCCCAACTTTAACCTTGACTTTTCTATGGAACTAAGGAATCCAAAAACAGTGCAGTTGTGTGGTGATGAAATAGCCACTCAACCGTGACTTTACTGAATGGTGGAGGTGGTACGAGGAACCAATCACATGTCCGTATTGCCAGGGATGACGATACCCCCATCGCTGACTTTTCACCTCCGATCATGTTACAATGTTGGGAAGTTTTGTCAACCCCCAGCTCTCTGTAAATTGGTGAATTTCAAAGATCCAGCTCCTACTGGTGGATGGATGAGCTGCCATGGTGGACAGAGGCATCAAACAGAGGGTTGTGAATCTCCATCTCTCCCGTCTGAAATGGAAGATCAAATAAATTGCACATATTATCGAATCGGGCGGCACAGCAACGTAGCGATTAGCTCTACATTTTACGGGACAGTTGTAAGATCAGTGTTTGATTCCCACTGCTGTCTAAAGGGAGTTTGTGCATTTTCCCCATAACTGTGGTTTCCTCCCACATTCCAAAGATGTATGAGCTAGTGTCAGTGAGCTGTGGGCATGCTATGTTGGTGTCAGAAGCCAGGTGACAATTGGGAGCTGCCTCCAGCACAATCCTCACTGACACGACGACGCAAATGATGCCATTCACCGTATGCTTCGAAGTTCATATGACAAATAAAGCTAATCTCTAAATCTTTATAACCAGATTGGTTGCATCATAGTCTGGAACGGCAAATCAAATGCACAGGAATGTAAGAAGCTGCAGAGAGTACTGGAACTGATTGTGGACTTCAGGAAGGGTAAGACGAAGGAACACATACCAATCCTCAAAGGGGGATCAGAAGTGGAGAGAGTGAGCAACTTCAAGTTTCTGGGTGTCAAGATCTCTGAGGATCTAACCTGGTCCCAACACATTGATGTAGTCATAAAGAAGGCAAGACAGTGGCTATACTTTATTAGGAGTTTGAAGAGATTTGGCATGTCAACAAATACTCAGTAACTTCTATAGTTGTACTGTGGAGAGCATTCTGACAGGCTGCATCACTGTCTGGTATGGGGGCACTACTGCACAGGACTGAAAGAAGCTGCAGAAGGTTGTAAATCTAGTCAGATCCATCTTGGGCACTAGCCTGCAAAGTACCCAGGACATCTTTAGGGAGCGGTGTCTCAGAAAGGCAGTGTCCATTATTAAGGACCTCTGGCACCCAGGGCATGCCCTTTTCTCACTGTTTCCATCAGGCAGGAGATACAGAAGCCTGAAGGCACACACTCAGCGATTCAGGAACAGCTTCTTCCTCTCTGCCATCCGATTCCTAAATGGACATTGAAGCTTTGGACACTACCTCACTTTTTAAAAAATATACAGTATTTCTGTTTTTTGCGCATTTAAAAAGATCTATTCAATATACGTAATTGATTTTCTTGTTTATTTATTATTATGTTTTATTTTATTTATTATTTTTTCTCTCTCTGCTAGATTATGTATTGCATTGAACTGCTGCTGCTAAGTTAACACTAAGTGATACTAAACCTGATTCTGATCAGCCCCATACATCATGGACACACCCCTCCCCAGCATCAGTAACCACAGGAGGTGCTGGCCAAATACATCAAGGGGACATCCCACCCCAGCATCTCATGTTATCTACGGGAGGTGCTGGCCCAATACATCACAGGCACTTCCCTCCCCAGCATCTCATAGTAACTACCGGAGGTGCTGAACTAATGCATCAAGGGCACATTCCTCCCCAGCATCTCATGTTACCTACAGGAGGTGCCGGCCCAATACATCAGGGGCACTTCCCTCCCCACCATCACTGGTACGTACAGGAGATGTGACCTCAAGAAGGCAACATCCATCATCAACAATCCACACCATCAGGGACGTCTTCAAGAGGTGGTGACTCAGCACCTGTCATTGAAGACCCTCTTTGTCTGGGACATACCCTCTTCTCATTACTACCATAAGGAAGGAGGAACAGCAGCCTGAGGCCACACTGCGATACAGGTACACATTCTTCCCCTTCGCCATGAGATTTCTGAAAGCCTGTGAGCTCTACCTCGTCATTCTTTTGTTTTTAGCAATATTTATTTATTTGTTTTCACAGTTTATAGTAATTTTTAGTCTTTACCCTATACAGCTGCCACACACCAGCATATTTCATGTTATTTAAGTTGGTGATAATAAATCTGATTCTGATTCCCGGGACAAGCGGTTGCCATGGTAGTGTAGCGTTAGCGCGGTGCTATTACACCTCGGGACGTTATGGAGTGCGCCATTCCGTAAGGAGTCTCTATGTGGGTTTTCCCCGGTGCTCTGGTTTTCTCCCGCCGTCCAAAGGTTAATTGGTCATTGCAAATTGTCCTGTGATGAAGCTACAGTTAATCGGGGTTGTGGGGCAGCTTAGCTTGAAGGATCTATTCTGCGCTGTATTACTAAATTAATAGGTAACTAAACAAATAAATATATCCATTTTTCTCAGACTCGGATCAATGACTGAACCTCCACAATATTCCAGGGTGGAGAATTCCAAAGATTCGGCAACTTCTGAGGGAAGACATTTCCCCTCATCTCCGTCCTATGTGGATGAAACATTTCAGACTCTAAAGGGACTTGACAGGAGAGGATTCTTCTTCCTGTGGGAGAACCTGGGGGGGCGGGGGTTCACCATTCATAAATAAGTGTGTCGACATTTCAACTGGAGGTCAGGTGCCTTTTCTCTCTCTCAGAGAGTGATGAATCTTTGCAATTCTCTTCTTCAAAGGGCATTGGGGTTGAGGCAGTAAATAAAGAGATTCCTAATACTTCAAGGAATAAAATGTTGAGTTATTTTAAAGTTACAGCACTGTTAAGAAGGCACATGGTGTGTTGGCTTTCATTAGTTGGGGACTGAGATCAAGAGCCATGATGTAACTATGTAGCTCCATAAAACCCTGGTTAGATCACACTTCGAATGGTAGCCTCATTATAGGGCGGATGTGGAAGCTTTACAGACGATGCAGAGGAGGTTTACCAGGATGCTGCCTGAGATTAAGGAGCATGTGTGAGGAAGACAGGTTGAGCAAGCTTTGGCTTTCCTCTTCAGAGCAGGAGTTCTCACCCTTTTTTTATGCCATCACTCCTTACCATTAACTGATGGGTCCATGGACCCCTGGTTTAGAGAGAAGGAGGATAAGAGATGACTTGATAGATACATGATAAAAGGCGTAGTCATAGAGTAGTACAGCACAGCACAGGAACAGGCCATTTGGCCCATATAGTCCACGCTGAATCCACTTAAACTGCCTACTCCAATTGACCTATCCTTGGACCAAAGCCCTAAATATCTCTATTATCTATGTATCTATCCACACTTCTCTTGAGCATTGAAATACAGCTCACATGGACCACTTGTGCTGGCAGCTCATTCCACACTCTCGTGACCCTCTGAGTGAAGAAGTTCCCCTCATGCTCCCCTTAAATTTCTCACTTTCACCCTTAAGCCATGACCTCTGGTTCTAGTTCCACCTAACCTCAGTGAAAAAAGCCTCCTTGCATTTACCCTGTTGATACCTCTCATCATTTCTATCAAATCTTCTCTCAATCTTCTACGTTCTAAAGAATACAGTCTTAACCTATTCAATATTTCCTGATAACTCAGGTCCACCAGACCCTTCAACGTCCTTGTAAACTTTCTCTGTACTCTTTCAGCCTTGCTTGCATCTTTCCTGTAGGTTAGGACCAAAACTGTGCACAATACTCCACATTAGGCCTCAACAACATTTTATACAACTTCAACATAACATCTCTTCTCCTGTACTCAAATCATTGATTTATGAAGGTGAATGTGCCAAAAGCTTTCTTTGTGACCCTATCTACCTGTGACACCACTGTCAATGAATTATGGACTTGTATTCCCAGATCCCTTTGTTCTATCACACTCCTCAGTGCCCCACTGTTCACCATTGAATTGAATTGACTTTACTACTTACATCCTTCATATACATGATGAGTAAAGGTCTTTATGTCACGTCTCCATTTAAATGTGCAATGTGCAATCATAGTAATTTATAGTAATAGAACAGTCAATGTAATATAGAGCATGCTCAAGTCAGCGTGAGTTCCTCAGTCGGATGGCCTGGTGGAAGAAGCCATCCCAGAGCCTGTTGGTTCTGGCTTTTATGCTGTGGTACTGCTTCCCAGATTGTAGCGGCTGGGCTGTCCGCACCACTCTCTGCGGAGTCCTGCGATTAAGGGAGGTACAGTTCCCATACCAGGCAATGATGCAGCCAGTCAGGATGCTCTCAATTGTGCCCCTATAGAAAGTTCTTAGGATTTAGGGGCCCATACCAAACTTCTTCAACCACTTGAGGTGAAAGAGGAGCTGTTGAGCCTTTTTCACCACACAGCCGGTAGGTATAGACCACGTGAGATCCTTGGTGATGTTTATGCCAGGAACTTAAAGCTGTTCATCCTCTCAACCCCAGCTCCATTGATGTCAATAGGGGCCAGCCTGTCTCCATTCCTCCTGTAGTCCACAACCAGCTCCTTTGTTCTTGCATGTAGGACCTAGCCTGGTTGGTCCCACTGAAGTGCAAAACCTCGCACTTGTCTGCATTAGATTCCGTCTGCCATTTTTCAGCCCATTTCCCAGCCGATGCAGGTCCCTCTACAAGCCATGATAGTTGTCCTCACTGTCCACTACACTCCCAATCTTGGGATCATCTGCAAATTTGCTGATCCAGTTAACCGCATTATCATCCAGATCATGGATATAGATGACAAATAATAAGAGACCCAGTAATGATCCCTGTGGCACACCACTGGTCACAGGCCTCCTACTACCACTCTCTGGCTTCTCTCACAACGCCGATGTTTAAGTGTATAAGATGATGAGAGGCATTGATCGTGTGGATAGTCAGAGTCTTTTTCCCAGGGCTGAAGTGGTTGCCACAGGAGAACACAGGTTTAAGGTGCTGGGGAGTAGGTACACAGGAGATGTCAGGGGTAAGTTTTTGACTCAGAGAGTGGTGAGTGCGTGGGATGGACTGCCGGAAACGGTGGTGGAGGCGGATACGATAGGGTCTTTTAAGAGATTTTTACATAGGTACATGGAGCTTAGAGAAATAGAGGGCTATGGGTAAGCCTAGTAATTTCTAAGGTAGGGACATGTTCAGCACAGCTTTGTGGGCCGAAGGGCCTGTATTGTGATGTAGGTTTTCTATGTTTCTATGTTTAATCCAATTTACTATCTCACCTTGAATGCTGAGTGAGTGAACCTTATTGACCAACCTCCTATTCGGACCTTCTCAAATGCGTTACCAAAGACCATGTCAACGACATGCATTGCCTTGCCTTCATCCACTTTCCTAGTTAGTTCCTAGAAACACTCCATAAAATTGGTTAGCCATGACCTACCACTCATGAAGCCATGCTGACTGTCCTTAATTAGTCCATGTCAACAGATCAAGTGTACAGCCAGAGGCTTTTACCCAGGGCAGAAATGGCTGATACGATCTGCCACATAACAACATATGGTGCATACATACATAACATGCGGAGGTTCGGCATGTCATCGAAAACCTTGGCAAACTTCTATAGATGTGAGGTGGAAAGTGTGCATTACAGCCTGGTACGGGAACACCAATGGCTTTGAGTGGTAAATCCTAGTGGATTTGGCTCAGTACATCACTGTTAAAACCTTCCCAAACATTGAGCACATCTACATGAAACATAACGGAGAAAAACAGAATCCATTATCAAAGATCCTCACCACCCAGGCCATGCTCTTTCCTTGTTGCTGCCATCAGGTAAAAGGTACAGATGCCTCAGGACTCACACCACCAGCTTCAAGAACGGTCACTACCCCTCAATCATCAGGCTCTTGAACAAAAGGGGATAGCTACATTCATTTAAGGACTCTGTTCTATTGTTATTTCGTGCTTATTATTTATTGTCATTTATTTATACCTGCATTTGCACAGTTTGTTTACAGTTTCTGATGTTTACAGTTTACTGTTCTATAGATGTGCTACGTATGCCCGCAGAAAAAAAAATCTCAGGGTTGTATGTGATGACATGTCTGTACTCTTTTGCTTCAAACTTTTATTTCACGACATATGCCAGTGATGTTAAACCTGATTCTGATGAATCATGTTAAGGTAATTGGAGGAGCATTCGGGGGTTGTGTCAGAGGCAAGTTCCTTACTCAGAAACCGGTGGGTGCATGGAATACACCCGCCAGGGGTCCTGGAAGAGGAAAACTCTAATGGTTCAGAAACCTTTAGACAGGAACGTGGATGATGGAAATAGAGAGGGCTAAGCGGGAGGAAAGGGTTAGATTGATCTTAGAGTAGGTGAAAAGGTCAGCACAACATTGTGGGCCGAAGGGCCTGTACTGTGCTGTCATGTTTCATCTTCTATGTTACCAGTGGTAGGAGAGAATTAGCCGTGATTTTATTAAATGGCAGTGACAAGACGTGCTGTGTGGTATTGTCCATTTGCCTGTTGTGTCATGCAGCCATAGAACACTACAGTACAGAAGCAGGCCGTTCGGCCCATCTAGTCTCTGCTGATCTATAAATGTGCCAAGTTGGATCATATCCTTCCATCCATGTACCTATCCAAAGTTCTCTTAAATGTTGAAATCGAGCTTGCCTCCACCACTTCCACTGGCAGCTCTTACCACACTCTCACCTCCCCCTGGGTGAAGACGTTCCCGCTCGTGCTCCTCTTGGTGTACATATGGTCATTTTGGAGGATGAGGCAGAGAGGGCTGGAGGGGCTGGGGGAGAGAATGCCAGGGTTTCTGGGCTGAGCAACTGAAGATCCGGCTGCCAGGGGTGGAGAGATTCAAATTGGGCTCAGAATTAGGGTTCAGAGGTGGAAGGGATCAAGGGACGAACACGAAGTTTAGTGGAGTTGTGGGCAGCATAGAGGGCTGTCAAAGAATACAGCAGAAGGTAGATCCATTAGAGATATGGGCAGAGAAACGGCAGATGGAGTTTAATCCGAGTCAGTGTGATGTGTTTCTCTTTGGGAGGTCTAATGTAAGTAAGGTGAAAGCATATATGGGCATACGTACAGAGTCAATAGCTCACAGAAAGTGACTGCACACGTAGATAGGATAGCAAAGAAGGAAAAGGGAATGCTTGCCTTCACTGGTCAGGGCAGCGAGCATAAAAATACAGAAGCCATGTTGCAGTTGTATAAAACTTAAGTCAGGCTCCATTTGTATTGAGTGCAGTTCTGATTACCCCCTTTACAGGAAGGATGTCAGGGTTTTGGAAAGGCAGCAGAAAAAGTTTCCTAGGATGCTGCCTGGCTTAGAGAATATGAAGAGACGGTGGGCAAATTTGGGCTGTTTTCTTTGTAGCACTGGTGACTGAAGGGAATCGTGAGGGAAATTATTGGAGGCATAGAAAGTGCAGACAGAAACTTTCAGGGTAGAACTGTCAAATACCTGAGGACATACCAGAAGGAGGAAGTTTATAGGACTAAATTAAAAATTTAATGTGTGGAACAAATTTTTTTTCCCCCATACAGAGAGTGCTGGGTGCCGGGAATGCATAGCTGTGGTGGTGGTGGATGCAGATATGAAAGAGGCGTTTAAGGGGCTGCTAGCTGACGCATGAAGACACAGGGATGGAGGGATATGCAACATGCGCAGGTAGAAGAGGTTTACATTTGGCACTGAGATTTGGGCCGAGGTGCAGTGCAGAGAACTGGGGGAATGCGGACCTCACTGGGAGAGGGAAGGCTTGAGAGGAGAAACAGTGGAACGTTAAACGGGGAAGGGAGGATCTACTGGCGGGAGCTGAGGGAGCACAGACTCCAGTATGGATTTGTTGGGCCAAGTGGCCTTTTGCAGAGCTGTAAAGATTCTGTGTAACTGTTTGCTTACAGGTTTATTATCACTGACATACAGGATGCATGAAATTTGTTGTTTGCAGAGCAGCACAGTGCAAGACATAAAAAAATTACAAGTTACAATAAACAAACTGTGCAAAGGATGTATATTGAGGTAGTGTCCATGGATTCCTGTTTCATTCGGGTATCTGATGGCGGAGGGGAAGACACTGTTCCTAAAATGCTGAGTGTGGGTCTTAAGGCTCCCATGCCTCCTCCGTGATGGTAGTGATGAGAAGAGGGCGTGTCCCGGGCAGTGAGGGTCCTTTGTGATGGATGCTGCCTTCCTGGGGAACCACCTTTTACACAAGTCGATGGTGGAAACATTGCTGGTGAAGGACAGAACGGGAAAGGAAATGGGTCCTCGAGTGAAACCTTACCGGTGCCAAACCCGGACACTCGTACACCATGTATTCCTCATTTCCATTATCCGGCTCCGATTCCATGTACGTCTGATTCCTCTTCACCTTGGGTTTGCTCCTGCAACAAAAAGGGGCAACAGTCCTGGTCAAGAAGTGAGAGGTTTGGAGGCTCAGGCTGGAGTACCCCAGGAGAGTCGGGAGTTTCCTGCAGTCTTCACCTCACATCATCTCACATGGACAGACAGTAGGGGAGGAGTGAGAGAGACGGCCCAGAGGGAGGGGGGAGGGGGAGGGGGAGAGGGGGAGGAGGGGGAGGGGGAGAGGGGAGGAGGGGAAGGGGGAGACGGGGAGAGGGAGAGGGAGGGGGAGGGGGAGGGGGAGAGGGGGAGGAGGGAGAGGGGGAGGAGGGGGAGGGGGAGAGGGGGAGGGGGAGGGGAGGGGGGAAGGGGAGGGGGAGGGGGAGAGGGGGAGGAGGGGAAGGGGGGAGAGGGAGAGGAGAGGGGGGAGGGGGAGGGGGGAGAGGGGCAGAGAGGCACTGAGTATGAATGAGGAAGGAGACCTGGGGAGTGGCTGAGAGGAATGACAAAGACGCTGTGAGTAGCTCACAAGTGTCTGAAATGGTGGAATCTGCAACTACACCAGGCCTCGGGGGACTTTTTTTATTCATGGTGAGGAATGAATGCTGGTGCAGGAAGACTCACTCTCCCAAAGCCTGGATGACTTTCTTCTGGTGCTGATAGTGGCTCCTCTGAAGCTTTTCCGCAATCCTCCTGTCAATGAACTGAGAAAAGAAAAGGGAACCTTCTTAGTGGAATCAAGTTCGTGTTTCCTCATGGAAGAAAGCCATTCAACCCATTATAACCATATAACAATTACAGCGGAAACAGGCCATCTCGGCCCTCCTAGTCCGTGCCAAACCCTTACCTTATCCTATTCCCACAACCTGCACTCAGCCCATAACCCTCCATTGAAACAGGTCTGCCCTGAATAGAGCAACATTGTGACCACTTTGCACTACGATGATTTTGCCAATTTTTAATAATCTGATTTTGGTCCTTCCGGCATAATTTTGCAGAATTTATGGTACGGTGAGAAGGTGGCTGGGGAAGTGGCAGAGGCAGATACAGTTACAACATTCTAAAGACGTTTGGACAGGCACATGGATAGGAACGGTTCAGATAGATGTGAGCCAATGAAGGCAAATAGGAGAAGTATTTTGCTTGGCAAGGACAAGTCCGTCATCAGGGACCTCCCCCACCCAGGTCATTCTCTCTTCTCAGTGCATCCATCAGGAAGATGGTACAGCAGCCTCAGGACCCACACCACCGGGTTCAGGAACAGTTATTACCCCTCAACCATCAGGCTTTTGAACCAGTGGGGATAAGTTCACTCAACTTCACTCACCCCGTCACTGAACTGTTCCCACAACCTATCAACTCACTTTCAAGCACTCTTCATCTCATGTTCTTTATATTTTTTTTTGCTTTTTTACTTTGTACTTATTATGAATGCCTGCCAGAAAATGAATCTCAGGGTTGTATATGGTGATATATATGTACTTTGATAATAAATGCATTTCTAAATGACAATAAAAGAGGACTGAGTGTTCTCATGATCTAAATTTACTTTGAATCAGGCTGAAGGGCCTGTGTCTGAGCTGTATGACTCTATAGTTTTCCTATTGATTTATAACAAAGTCTTATTACATCTCACAAATTTAGCAAAGGGAATCTGTGGAAAGCTACAGAAAGTTGTAAAATTAGTCCTCTCCATCGCGGGTATTAGGCTCCATAGTAGCAAAGACAGCTTCAAGGGACGGTGCCTGAGAAGGCAGTGCCTATCATTAAGAACCTCCATCACCCAGGATGTGCCATCTTCTCATTGCTACCACCAAGCCCGAAGACACACACTCAGCGATTCAGGAACAGCTTCTTCCCCTCTGCCCTGATTTCTAAATGGACATCAAACACTACCTCAGTACTTTTTTAAATTTCTGCTTTTGCACCACTTAATCTAATTTAACTGTTTAATATATATACAGTACACTTGCTCCAACTCAGGATTTTCCTCTCTATATTTATCATGTATTGTATTGTACAGTTGCTGCAAAGTTAATAGATTTCATGACATATGCCGGTGATTCTGATACTGAAAGTTCTACAAAGGTGAACATCAGGAAATGTCTCACAACACAGCACGTTCTCTTGTTTCCCCCTTCTCCTTGGATCCTGCCTGATCAGCGGAATCTTTCTACCTTGGCATTTCCAGCATCTGTTGAACGGTTCACTTCAACGCCCGGCCTGAAAGACACAGTGGCCTCTCTCAGCCTCGATTCTGCACACACGTGATGGTGGTGGTGGTGGGGGGGGTGGGGGAGCTTGAATTCATGAGCTTCTGACTCAGAAGGAGTGTGCTAATTCCCCAGAACATCTCTTGAGTGCATTTTCAACACGGGAAGATCCTGTTGGAGGCTTGTTGCTTTACCTTGGGCCATTTCCTCCCAGCCCTCCTGGATCCTTACCGGGGGTAATGGCTTCTGTGATCCTTCATAGACAACCTTCTGCGCCAGTCTCACCTCCTTCTGCAACCTGCAAGGAAAGAAACGGGCAGCTGAGGACCCTCCTGCACCAAAGTCAAAACTAACTCACTGTCTTTCACATGCTCTGCGCGATCCGCTGGGATCCCCCTCCAGACTGGGGAAACACAGTAGTGCAGCGGCTAGTTCAGCGCTTCACAGTGGGTCAGCTGTGAGATTAGGGTTCGATCCCCACCACTGTCCATAGGAGCTTGTGCGTTCTCCCCGTGAGTTTCCTCTGGGTGCTCCTTCTTCCTCTCACATTCCAAAGATGTACCCTGTTGGTGTTAGTGAGTTGTGGAAGTGTCACTTGCAGGCTGTCCCAACACAATGTCTGCTGATTTGAGTTGATGTAACTCACTACATTGTTTTGATGTACAGTATATGAGACAAATAAAGCTACTCAGATTGATTAAAGTACAAAGTAAATTTACTACCAAAGTGTTATCATATACTACCCTGGATTCATTTTCTTGCAGACATTTACAGGAAGACCTCTACTTTTCGTTCATCCCCTGTCTCTTAAGAATCTCTTAAGTACTCCTAACGTATCTGCATCTACCACCACCCCTGGCAGAGCATTCCCTGAATTTAGCACTCTGTAAATAACCACAAGACCATAAGACATAGGAGCATAATCAGGCCATTCGGTCCATCGAGTCTACTCCGCCATTCTATCATGGCTGAGTTATTATCCCGCTCAACCCTAATTTCCTGTCTTCTCCCCATGACCTTTGGTGTCTTGACTGACTAAGAACCTCTCAGCCTCTGCTTTGAATAAACTCGATGAGTAGGCCTCCACATCCATTGGCGGCAATGAATTCCACTGATTCACCACCCTCTGGCTAAAGAAATTCCTTCTCTCCTGTGTTCCAAAGGGATGTCTCTCGATTCTGAGGCTGCGCCCTCTGGTACTAGGCACAGCCACTTTGGGAAACATCCTCTTCGCATCCACCCTAACTAGGCCTTTCAATACTTGGTAGGTTTCAATGAGATCCCCCTCATTCTACTAAACTCCAGTGAGTACGGGCCCAGAGATATCAAATGCTCCTTATATGTTAACCCTTTCATTCCTGGAATCGTTCTTGTGAACTTCCTCTAGATCCTCTCCAGTGCCAGCTCATCTTTTCTTAGATAAGGGGCCCAAAGCTGCTCATAACACTCCAAGAGTACTCTGGCTAGTGCCTTATAAAGCCTCAGCATCACATCCTTCTCTTATAAAATTAATTCCCGCCTTAGTTTAAACCCTTCCCAACACCTATAGGAAATGTGCTAGCAAGGATATTGGTGGCCCCCCACCCCCCGGGTTCAGGTGTAAGCTGTCTCTTTTGTACAGGTCATACCTTCCCTAGAAGAGATTGCAAACGATCCAGAAATCTGAAATCCCTCCCTCTGAGTTCCTCAGCCACTCATTCATCTGTGTTATCGTCCTGTTCCTACCCTGACTAGCACATGGCACTGGAACTAATCCAGAGATCACTATCTTGGAGGTCCTGCTCTTCAACCTCTTCCATAACTCCCTACATTCACTGTGAAGGACCTCTTCCCCTTTTCTATGTGCACTGTGACCTTTGGCTGCTCGCCCTCCCTCTTGGGAATCTTCTCCTGCCGCTCTGACACATCCAGGACTCTAACACTTGGGAAGCAACTCACTATCCTGTCTTCTCTTCCGCGGCCACGGAATCTCCCGTCCATCCCCCTAACCATCGAGTCTCCTATCACTACCACTACCACTCTGCCTGATTTTACCCTTCCCTGTCGAGCAGCTCCTGTTCCTTGACCTTGGCAGTCAGGAGCTGATGTTGGCTGCACTTCCTGTAAATGTACAGTTGTCATCAGGAAGACTGTTAGAACATAGAGGTACCCTGAAATCTCAAATCTCACAGGAGCAGCGTTCCACTGTATGAACTAGCATCCTGTCTGCACCTGTTATACCTTAGCTGGGGTGTTTCCATCCAGGGGGTTCAGTGTGGACATGGTGGAGGATTACAAATACCTAGGGATATGAGTTGACAATAAACTGGACTGGTCAAAGAACACTGAGGCTGTCTACAAGAAGGGTCAGAGCCGTCTCTATTTCCTGAGGAGACTGAGGTCCTTTAACATCTGCCGGCTGATGCTGAGTATGTTCTACGAGTCTGTGGTGGCCAGTGCTATCATGTTTGCTGTTGTGTGCTGGGGCAGCAGGCTGAGGGTAGCAGACACCAACAGAATCAACAAACTCATTCGTAAGGCCAGTGAAGTTGTGGGGATGGAACTGGACTCTCTGACGGTGGTGTCTGAAAAGAGGATGCTGTCTAAGTTGCATGCTATCTTGGTCAATGTCTCCCATCCACTACATAATGTACTGGTTGGGTACAGGAGTACATTCAGCCAGAGACTCATTCCACCGAGATGCAACACAGAGCGTCATAGGAAGTCATTCCTGCCTGTGGCCATCAAACTTTACAACTCCTCCCTTGGAGGGTCAGACACCCTGAGCCAATAGGCTGGTCCTGGACTTATTTCCTGGCATAATTTACATATTACTATTTAACTATTTATGGATTTATTACTATTTATTATTTATGGTGCAACTGTAATGAAAACCAATTTCCCCCGGGATCAATAAAGTATGACTATGACTATGACTAATGCTGCCTTCAAAGTCACCTGAAGGGTTTGCCTTCTATGCTGATCTGTGATTGGTGGCGGGGTGGTCATGCCTGGCTCAATTTCAATCCCATGGTGAAGATATCAGACCTCCCTACATTCCCCTTGATCTCATCTGGCTCCAGTGAGCAATGGACCTCTTAGGGCAGGGGTTCCCAACCTGTTTAATGCTATGAACTAATACCATTAAGCAAGGGGGCAGTGGACCTCAGGTCGGAAACCCCTGTCTTAGAGGAACATCTCCTCATATTCCCCTTGGGTAGTCTCCAACCTGGTGGCCTAAACATCAAACTCTCAAACTTCTGGTAACTCTTCCCCCCTCCATCCCTTCCCCCTTTTTCTTGTGTCTCTCCTGTACCTCCTCTCTGAAGGTAGGTTGATAATAAACCGGATTCTGATAAGACCAAGTCAGCATATGGACTAGCGATACCGAAGGCCTGTTTCTGTTCTGTAGTGCACCGTATCTCTGTGAATTTTCTCCTGATCCACATGGCCCCCATCACCCTGTATCTTTCACCTCCCCGACCTCTCCATCTGCTCATCACTCACACGCTCCTCTCACTGGTTCCCTCTACCCTCCCTACCTCCCTCTCTTCATACCAGAGGTTCCCAACCAGGGGCCAATATCATTAAGCAAGTGGTCTGTGGGGCCCAGGTTGGGAACCCCTGCTTTACGTGGTGCTCCACTTTCCTCTCCTATCAGACCCCAGCATTTTCAGCTTTTTATGACAGACACATCTCACCTCTCAGCTTCTGACATCACTCCCACTTTCCCCTCCCTCATCTGGCCACCAGCCCGGTCACCTGGTCCACCCGACACCTGCCAGCTCTTGCTCCATCTTTTTATACTGGCTACCTTCCCTCTCTCTATCAGTCCGGATCAGAATCAGAATCAGGTTTATTATCACCAGCATGTGATGTGAAATTTGTTATCTTAGCAGCAATACATAATATAGAAGAGAAAATAATAATACATAAATAAATAAATTACAGTATACGTATATTGAATAGATTAAAAAATGTGCAAAAATCAGAAAAACTGTATATTTGAAGGGTCTCGACTGAAACACTGACTCTCCATTTCCTTCTACAGGTGCTGCCTGACCCACTGAGTTCCTCCAGTACCTTGTGCTCCCAATTCCAGCATTTAGTCTCTCATGTCTTCAGAAAGGGACTACCCTGTCACTAGTTCATAAACAGATCGCCAACTAATATCAGGAACAATGCACCCAGTCCTAGAAGGATCCTTAACGTCATAACTGTGCATTGAAGGATTATCAGGCAAAATCTGACTCCAAGGGTCCTGGATATCAGCATCTGAGAGGGTCTACCCTGGGTGCAACACACCAATGCTACCATGGTGGAACAGACTCGATGGGCTGAATGGCCTAATTCTGCTCCTGTGTCTTATGGTCTTATGATGAAGCCACACCAGCAGCTCTGCTTCATTAGGGGTTTGAGGATACTCCATGTATTACCAAAGATTCTAGCAAATTTCTCCCGATGTAGCGTGCAGGACATTCTGAGTGGTTGCTTCACTGCCTAATCTGGAGGCCCCGATTCTCGAGATTGTGAGAGGCTGCGGAGGGCTCTGGACTCAGCCAGTTCCATCGCGGGCACAACCCTCCCCTCCAGCGAGGGCATCTCCAAAAGGCGATGCCTCAAGAAGGCAGCATCCAGCATGAAGGTTCCTCACCATCTAAGACAAGCCCTCGTCTCATTACAACCTTCAGAGAGAAGATACAGGAGCCCAAAGACACAGTGATTTAGGAACAGCTTCTTCCCCTCCGCCATCAGATTTCTGAATTAATCCATGAATCCATGAACACTTCCTCAGCATTCCTCTTTTGCACCATGAATGTTTATGTATTTATTGTTAAAACATATAATAATTTATCTTGCCCGCACTGTACTGCTCCTACAAAACAACAAACTTTACAACTTATATCAGGGACAATAACCGGATTGATCACTGCAATCAATAGGCTGCAACTTCCCTTTCGGATTGCCTGTATGACCAGGCGTATTTGCAGTGTGAGCTGAAGTCTTGAAGGTGCATGCTGGCAGCGGCGTGGCGTGTATGGGTCCAATTGAGCTGGCAGGAATGGGCCTTGGACCGGGGAAAGAGCCAATGTTTGGCCACTGCTGGAATGGACTTCGAGGCGAGGCAAAGTCAAGGTGGTGGGGTCCGGGCCTGGGTCTGAGAGCAAGGAAGAACCCAGTTCAGCTTGCAGCTTTGTGAAGCTTACTTGACTCTGCACTGAACTGAGGCTGTGGTCTGCGACCAACGGGCTCCTGAATCGGTGGCAGTGATGACTGACTTCATGGCTGCGAACTCACTTTTGTGAACTCCAGTTCTGAATATTATTTCCTTACTTTTATTGTTTGCAGATTTGGGTTTTTATTCTGCAAACTGGGTCTTTTTTTTTAATGGGCTTTATTGGGTTTCCTTGTTTGCTGGCGGCCTGTAAGGGGACAAATCTCACGGTTGCATACTTTGATAATAAATGTACTTTGAGTTTTGATTCCGGTTCTGGTCAAGGAGGTGGAGAAAGGGCAGCGGGACTGCGGAGGGGATTCCAAAGATGACCCTGTTGGCCAGGAGATTCTGGGGCAGGAACAGAAACAGGGCACAGAGACCTGGAGGATTCAGCGAGCAGGGACTCACCGGTACCAACATAAAGCAGCCACGACCAGTCCGCAGAGACCCGTCACTGCGCAGATGATAATCAGAGCTGAGGAGAGAGGGGAGAGGGAAGGAGAGTTAGTGGACAGCGGCTCAGCGAGTGAACTCTGTCTCTACAGAGACCACCGTTACATGCAGCACCAGGCAGCCGAGGGCCGCAAAAGAGTTGTCCAAGGCAGACCTGTGGTTGGGGGGTAGTGGGAAAGGAGCCACAACAGGTCCCCTGACCCACTTCACCACCTGCTCCACGTCCTGACCAGAACGTTTTCCCAATGGTTTATTTCTAAGACAGAGGGCATGTTGATACCACAATTCTGAGATCAGCCACCCAAAACCCCCACCCACCTGTCCTCTCATTCTCACTGCCATCCACTCCCCAGACATCGCCTCACTGTTCCACCTCCTCTCTCTCTACCCCTCTCTCCAAAGAGCCTTCCTTTTTTCATCCCATTATCCCCCTTCTCCTTCCCCATCCTACCTCCTTACCAACTTCCTCCTTTCTCACTTGCTCTCCCACTGCCTCATTTCTTGCCTCCTCAGCTCCCTCTCCCCTCCTCCCATCTCCCCCACTTACACCACCGACTCTCCCACTCCTCCTTCACACCACTCCCCTCCTTCTCTAACCTCCACAACTCCCCTCTTCCCACTTTTCTCTCCTAAAGCCACCCTCCCCCATTTCACCATCTCTCCCTCCTTCCCCATTCTGCTGTCTGCATCTCCTCCTTTCTCTCTAACCTCCCCTCTCAGACTTCCCCTTTCCCTCACTCTCTCTAACCTCTCAACCTTGCTTCCCTTCTCTCTACCCCCTCTCCCTCACTTCCCCTTCTCTCTAACCCCCTCTCTCACTCACTCCCCTTCACAACCCTCTCTCTCACTCACTTTCCCTTCTCTCTAACCCCCCTCTCCCTCGCTTACCCTTCTCTCTAACCCCCTCTCTCACTCACTTTCCCTTCACAACCTTCTCTCTAATCCCCTTGCTCCTTCACTTCTCCTCTCTCTCTAATGCCCTCTCCCTCACTTTCCCCTCTCTCTCTAACTACATCTCTTCCTCCTCTCTCTCTAACCCCCCCTTTCTAACCCCTCTCCCTCAGTTTCCCTTTCTCTCACCCTCTCTCCCTCTTCCCACTTTCTCTCCCTCACTTCCCCTCTCTTTAACCCCCTTCACCTCTCTCTAACCCCTCTCCCTCAATTCCCCTCACTTCACCTCCCTCTCTAACCTTGCTTCCAAACCTCATTCTCTCTAATCCCCTCCCCTCTCTCTAACCCCTCTCCCTCAGTTACTCTCTCACTAACCCCTCGCCCTCACTTCCCCTCTCTCTAACCCCTCTCCCTCAGTTACTCTCTCACTAACCCCTCGCCCTCACTTCCCCTCTCTCTAACCCCTCTCTCCCTCACTTCCCCTCTCTCTAACCCCTCTCTCCCTCACTTCCCCTCTCTCTAACTCCTCTCTCCCTCACTTCCCCTCTCTCTAACCCCTATCTCCCTCACTTCCCCTCTCTGTAACCCCTATCTCCCTCACTTCCCCCTCTCTAACCCCTCTCTCCCTCACTTCCCCTCTCTCTAACCGGTTTCAAGCTGGCTTCCTGTTACCTTACCCATTGAGACCACGTCGTTCAGCAGCCATGACAGCCTCCTGCCCCCGTTCCTCCCTGTCATGGGCTGCGTGTCCGGTGTGGTTTTCACTGTGGCCTGGGGTTCTGTGGCGCGCTGGCGGGCAGACGGTGAGCTGCGGAGGCCAGTGGCACGGCTGGTGTTGGTGGGCTCTGGGTCTGGTGCGAGGGGAGTGGCTGAAATAGCAGTAAACATACGTGGTTGTGAGTGGTGATTGCAGTCCCTGACCTACCCCAGTGCTCTCAGAGTATAAGCCAGGGCCAGCCACTGGGACCTAGATACATGCTGCATCATTCATCAAGATTGTAAATGAACATATTGCCATTGACAAGCCTCAAGGGAAGAAGGAAGAGCCATATGCAAAGAGAAATGGCTGGTGTCAGAACAGAGGTGGAGTCACGTTGGGAAATATCCCCTCACACCAAATGGTTTCTGTGATTTTTTATCTATGGGAAGCCGGTGATGCTCGCAAAGAGTAATACAGCGCAGAAGAAGGCCATTCAGCCCAACTAGTCCATACTGACCCAGTTGCCATTATGCGTTACTCCCATTTGCTTGTGTTTGCAGCATATCCTTCGAAACCATTCCTATCCACACAGTTATCCAAAAATCTTTAAGTCTTGTTATGCCCACCACAATCATTTCCTTTGGCAGCTCATTCCATACATGAACCTCCCTCTGTGCAATGGACTTTTAAATCTTCCCCCTCTCACCTTAAATCTATACTATCTAGATTTTTTGTTCCCTTTCTTGGGGAAAATAAATTGTCTGTATTCACCTTAAGTGCGCCGCGCCCCCCCCCCCGTGGTTTTATATAACTCCTCAGTCTACCATGCTCCAAGAAATAATGTCCAACCTCTCCCTACAGAGCCATAAGGCCACAAGACATAGGGGCAGAATTAGGCCATTCAGCCCATCGAGCCTGCTGCACCATTCCATCATGGCTGATTTATTATTCCTCTCAACCCCATTCTCCTTCCTGTAACTTTTGATACACTGACTACCTAAGAAACTGCCAACCTCCATTTCAAACATGCCCAGTGAACTCCTGTCTACGGCAATGAATTCCACAGATTCACCACCCTCTGGCTAAAGAAGTTCCTCCTCAACTCTGTTCTAAGGAAACGTCCTTCTATTCTGAGGCTGTGCCCTCTGGTCCTAGACTCCCCCACTATAGGAAACATCCTCTCCATGTTCACTCTAAGTAGGCCTTTCAATATTCGATGGTTTTTGAAAAACCCTTCATCCCACTAAACTCCAGTGAGTACAGACCCAGAGACATCAGACACTGCTCATAGATTAACCCTTTCTTTCCCGGGATCATTCTTGTGAACTTTCTTGGCACCCTCACCAATGCCAGCATATCCTTTCTTAGATAAGGAGACCAAAACAGCTTTAACACTCCAAATTCCTGGCAGCAACTTTGTAAATCTTCATTTCAGTCTATCTAGTCTATTGACATCTTTTCTATAACAGGAGGACCAAGTGTAATCTCACCAAAACTGTGGACAATACAGTCTAATCGAGCGCGTCAGTTTTTAGATTTTTTTTAGATTATGAGGACACGCAGTCCTCTTTTATTGTCATTTAGTAACGCATGCATTAAGAAATGATACAATATTCCTCCGGTGTGATATCACAGAAACACAGGACACACCAAGACTGAAAAACTAACAAAAACCACATAATTATAACATATAGTTACAACAGTGCAACAATACCATAACTTGATGAAGAACAGGCCATGGCACAGTAAAAAAAAGTTCAAAGTCTCTCGAAAGTCCCACATCTCACGCAGATGGGAGAAGGAAGAAAACTCTCTCCGCCATGCCTGAGCACAGTCCGACTCTGAGTCATTCGAAAACTTCGAGCTCTGTTCAGCCCTCCGACACCGAGTACCGAGCACCATCTCTATCCGAACACTTCGACCTCAGCCTCGGACGCCAGCAGCAGGCCAGCCAGGGATGTTGGGGCCTTCCCTCCGGAGACTCTCGATCGCACAGTAGCAGCAGCAGCAAACCAGGCATTTCAGAAATTTCTCCAGATGTTCCTTTGCTTCTCACGTCTGTCTCCATCAAATCAGAATTGTGCACTGTGTCCTACTTACAAATACGATATCATTTCACCCGCGCTTCATCGTGCCGCCATCTTCTCCTCCCGCCTTGATGTTTACCGTAAGAAAATGGAATTGGGACCAAAGATTCCTCGGGAATTGCCTGGTCCACCAGCTGCTTTGAGGTGGGGGACTCGACGATATTCAGAGATTCGTCTTTAAATCTGAGTGAATATGTCACAGTTGTCATCAACTTCATTAAGGCCTGGTGTGGATGAATGTGTGACTTCAAGAACATTCCAGCTATATCCAAACTAAAAGCTGTGGATGAACCAAGAGCTTCACAGAGAGCTGAGGGCTATATCTGTGATATTCAAGACCAGTGATCCAGACCTATAAAATAGGTCTATGAACAACCTATTGAAGGCTATTTTAAGAGTGAGAAAACCATTCTGATTGAAGCTAGACAGAGAGGTGGATGCACGTCAGCTCTGGCTGGGTTTGCAGGCGCATACTTCCAAAGAGTGAAACCTAACATCATGATTGATTGTGATGCTTCATTCCCAAATGAGCTCAACACCTTTTATACACACTTCAAAAGGGAGAATAAAACCGCATCTGTGCAAATTCCTGCAGCATCTGGAGACGTTGTGGTCTCTGTCTCAGAGGCCGACATCAGAACGTCTTTCGAGAGGTGTACCTGATAGAGAATTGAAAACCTGTGACAACCAACTTGTAGGAGTGTTCAAGGACATGTTCAACCTCTTACTACTGAGGTCGGAGACTCCCACCCTGCTTCAGAAGGGTGACAACCAGATCAGTGCCCAAGAAGGACAGGATGAGCTGTCCCAACAGCTATCACCTAGTTGCACTCATATCTACTGTAATGAAGTGCTTTAGACCAGTACACCATAAGATATAGGAGCAGATGTAGGCCGTTCGGCCCATTGTGTCTGCTCCGCCATTCAGTCATGGGCTGATCCAATTCTTCCAGTCATCCCCACTCCCCTGCTTTCACCCCATACCCTTTGATGCCCTGGCTAATCAAGAACCTATCTATCTCTGCCTTAAATACACCCAATGACTTGGCCTCCACAGCCGCTCATGGCAACAAATTCCACAGATTTACCTTCCTCTGACTAAAGTAATTTCTCCACATCTCAGTTCTAAAAGGGTGTCCTTTAATCCTGAAGTCATGCCCTCTTGTCCTAGAATTCCCTACCATGGGAAATAACTTTGCCATGGGAAATAGCTTTGAGAGGTTAGTCCTGGTCAGAATCAACTCCTGCCTAAGCAAGGACCTGGGCCTGCTGCATTTTTCCTATTGCCACAGTGAGCCTACAGTGGACACGATCTCACTGGCTCTCCGCTCAGCTTGAGATCCCCTGGACAATAGCAATACCTACCTCAGGCTGCTCTTTATTGATTACAGCTCAGATTTCGTACCCTCATACTGAACAACAAACTACAAAACCTGGGCCTCCGTACCTTCCTCTGAAACTTGATCCTTGACTTCCTCATTGGAAAACCACACTCAGTGCGGATCAAACATAACATCTCCTCAGTGACAAACAACACTCCCCTGAGGAGCAGTGAGAGCACCTGCTCCTTGGGGGCAGGTGGGGAGAATGTCCCCCCCATTTCCCACCCCACCAAAGAGTAGGCACTCTGTCTGGCTGCAGCTGATGTGAGGAAGAGCCTAGCTGTAGTCAGCCCATGTAAAGCTGCAGAGCTTGACAACGTACCTGGTGGGGTGTGAGGGACAGTGCAGCCTAGTTAACGGAGGTTTGAACAGACATCGTCAACATCTGCCTGAATCAGTCCACTGTCCCCACAGGCTTCAAGGCAGCCACCATCATCCCAGTGCCCAAGAAGGCAACAGTAACCTGTTTCAATGACTACTGCTCAGTGGCACTAACTAAAAACATAATGAAGTGCTTTGATTGGCTGGCATTGGATCACATTAAATCCCAACTTCCTGCTTCATTGGGCCCTTTCCAGATTGCTTACCGTTCAAATTGGTGATGTCATAGCCTGTGCCTTCCACTCCATCTTACCCCACCTGCAAAATGGTGCCTCATCTGCCAGGATGGTTCTCCCCCCTCAGAAGCTGGTGGGTAAACTGTCCTCGTTGGGTCGCAACACCTCTGTCTGTAAGTCGATCCTGGCATCTTGACAGAAAGGCCGCAGTTAGTCTGCACTGGCAGAAGCTTCCCTAACTCCATCATGATGAGCACTGGTGCTCCCCCAGGGCTGCGTGCTCAGCCCACTGCTGTTCACACTGCTGATGTATGACTGCAGTGCTGATGCATGACTGCGAGGCTGATGTATGACTGCGCTGCTGATGCGTGACTGCGCTGCTGATGTGTGACTGCGCTGCTGATGTATGACCGCGCTGCTGATGTATGACCGCGTTGCTGATGCGTGACCGCGCTGCTGATGCGTGACCGCGCTGTTGATGCGTGACCGCGCTGCTGATGCGTGACCGCGCTGCTGATGTATGACTGCGCTGCTGATGCGTGACTGCGCTGCTGACGCGTGACCGCGCTGTTGATGCGTGACTGCGCTGCTGACGCGTGACCGCGCTGCTGATGTATGACTGCGCTGTTGATGCGTGACTGCACTGTTGATGTGTGACCGCGCTGCTGATGTATGACTGTGCTGCTGATGTATGACTGTGCTGCTGATGCGTAACTGTGCTGCTGATGCATGACTGCGCTGCTGATGTATGACTGTGCTGCTGATGTATGACTGTGCTGCTGATGTATGACTGTGCTGCTGATGCGTGACTGCGCTGCTGATGTATGACTGCGCTGCTGATGTATGACTGCGCTGTTGATGCGTGACTGCGCTGTTGATGCGTGACCGCGCTGCTGATGTATGACTGTGCTGCTGATGTATGACTGTGCTGCTGATGTGTGACTGCGCTGCTGATGCATGACTGTGCTGCTGATGCGTAACTGTGCTGCTGATGCATGACTGCGCTGCTGATGTATGACTGTGCTGCTGATGCGTGACTGTGCTGCTGATGTATGACTGTGCTGCTGATGTATGACTGTGCTGCTGATGCGTGACTGTGCTGCTGATGTATGACTGCGCTGCTGATGCGTGACTGCGCTGCTGATGCGTGACTGCGCTGCTGATGCGTGACTGTGCTGCTGATGTATGACTGCGCTGCTGATGCGTGACTGCGCTGTTGATGCGTGACTGCGCTGCTGATGCGTGACTGTGCTGCTGATGCGTGACTGTGCTGCTGATGCGTGACTGCGCTGCTGATGTATGACTGTGCTGCTGATGTATGACTGTGCTGTTGATGCGTGACTGCGCTGTTGATGCGTGACTGCGCTGCTGATGCGTGACTGCGCTGCTGATGTATGACTGCGCTGCTGATGCATGCACAACAGCGGTGGGTCTCATCAACAATGATGGCGAGATGGCATACAGAGAGGAGGTAGAGCGGCCAGTAGAATGGTGCGAGCACACCAACTTGAGTTTCAACATGAACAAAACCAAAGAGATGATTGTGGACGTAGGAAGGTGCAGGCTGACCCCTCCCCACTGCACGTGAACTCTCCTCCATGGAGAGTTAGGAGCACCACGTTTCCCAGTGAGCACATACAGTAACTGATGATATTACCTGGACCCTCAACACCATCTCTTTGGTCAAGAAAGCACAGCAGCATCTCCACCTCCTGAGAAGGTTGAGGTGAGTGCGTCCTCCCCCTCCTCCATTCTAACCAATTTTTATGGGAGCGCCATTGACAGTGTCCTGATCAGCTGTACGGCTGCCTGGTACATGAATTGTAAGGCGTCTGACTGCAAGTCCCTATGAAGGATTGTGAGGACTGCTGAGAGGATCTCTTCCACCCATTAGAGACTTCTATCAGGAGTGCTGAGTACCTATGGCCCTGAGGGTTGTCAATGATCCCTCCCAACCGTCCAACAATTCCTTCAAAGTTCAAAGAAAATTTATTATCAAAGTACATATATAACCCTGAGATTCATTTTCTTGTGGGCATACTCAATAAATCCATAATAAAATAATAACAGTAAGAGGATCAATTGACAACATCAACAGGGTCTTCAACCAGTGTGCAAAAGACAGCAAACTATGCAAATACAAAAATGAGTAAATAATAATAACAATAATAAATAAATAAGCAATAAATGTCAAGAACACAAGACGGTGAGTCCCTAAGTCCATAAGTTGCAGAAACATCTCATTAAAGGGGCAAGTGAAGTTGAGTGCAATTATCCCATTTGGTTCAAGAGCCTGATGGTTTGAGTGGTAATAATTGTTTCTGAACCTGGTGATGTGATACCTGAGGCTCCTGTACTTTCTTCCTGGTGGCAGCAGTGAGAAGAGAGCATGTCCTGTGTGGTGGGATCTCTGCTGGACGCTGCTTTCTTACGACAATGTTTCCTGTAGATGTGCTGAATGCTGGAGAGGGCTTTATCTGTGATGGACTGGGCTCTATCCATTACTTTATGTAGGAATTTCTGTTAAAGAGCATTGGTGTTTCTCTACTAGGCTGTGATGCAGCCAGTCAAAATACTCTCCACTATAGAAGTTTGTCGAAGTTTTAGATGTCATGCTGAATGTTTTTCAGACTCCTAAGGAAGTAGAGGTGCTCCTGTGCTTCTTTTGTAATTGCACTTACATGCTAGGCACAGTTTAGGTCCTCTGAAATAATATCGTCAAGGAATTTAAAGTTGCTGACCCTCTCTATCTCTGATTCCCTGATGAGGACTGGCTCATGGACCTCTGGTCTCCTCCCCTGGAATTCAATAATCAGCTCCTTGGTCTTGCTGACGCTGTTGTTACGAGACCACTCAGCCTGATTTTCAATCTCCCTCCTATATGCTGATTTATCACCACCTTTGATTCAGCCTATGGCAGTGGTGTCGTCAGCAAACTTAAATACGACATTGGAGCTGTGCTTAGCTACAAAGTCTTAAGTGTAAAGCAAGTAGAGCAGGGGTCTAAGCACAAGATGGTGCCGGTGAACCCCTATCATCAGGCAGGAGGTACCGTTATATTAGGACAAGAACTGTTCAGATGGGAAACAACTTTATCCCCAGGCTGTGAAACGACTGAACTCCCTGCCACCACCCAGGCCTCATCGCATATGAAGCACTAGTAGTTTACTTTTTAACTCTGTATAAGCACCATATTACTTGTTAACTTCTTTGTGGTAATATTACTTTGGGCTGGCTGGTGGTGTAGTGACATCAGCACTGGACTTCGAGGCGGATAGTCCTGAGTTCGAATCCAGCCAGGTCCCAGCCTGGGCAGCAGCACTATCTGCGTGGAAGAAAGGCCTGGGGATCTACTTCCTTATCTTGCTACGAAAACCCTGTGGCAACTACAGCCGTGAGCTGAGGACTCAACAACAGCAATATTACTTTATGTCTTGTGTGTTGTGTGTACTGTGTAGTGCACCTTGGTCCGGAGGAGGGTTGTTTCATTTGGTGATATACATGCATATGGTTGAAAGGCAATAACCTGAACTTGAACTCTGGGGCGAAGTCTTCTCCCACCGGTCCAACAGGGATTGGAGTAGGTCATCGACATCAGCAATTACTTTCACACCATCTAGAACCAGAGTAACAGTGCAATTTCTTTAGTATATCGCCATCATTTAAATGCTATATACACTAAAGTTTGGGGGAGACCAACCTAGTCAGACTTGCTTACAGAACCACTGAATATGGAGAGGATAGAAGACTGTTCTCGGTGCTGCCACCTACAGGTGAAGGGAAGCAATTTATAGTGATACCACAAGAATGAAGTGAGCAGGGGAGTAGTTGGGAACTCACAGTGAGATGTGATGGGAAGGAATTGACAGTGACACCACAGGTCTGAGGTGCTGGGGATGGGGAATTCACTGTGATATCAGACTTCATTACTGGAGGAGGGAATTCACTGTGACACCACCAGTCTAAATAACACACACAAAGTGCTGGTAGAACTCAGCAGGTCTGGCAGCATCCGTGGAGGGGGATAAACAGTCGATGTTTCGGGCCGAGATGCTTCATCAGGACTTGGGACTGTTTATTCCCATCCATAGACAGTGCCTGACTTGCTGAGTTCCTCCAGCGTCTTCCGTGAGTATGTGTTGCTCAAGTTTTCCAGCATCTGCAGGATTGCTTAGGTTTATGACCAACAAGTCTAAAACTGTGACGGGTATTCACTCACAGACCAATGGAATCTGTTGGACCCACCAGGGGGAGAGCAGAAGGGAAGAATCTAGCCGACCATCCGAAGAACAGCACCTCCGACACTGTAGCACTCCCTCGGCTATAGGGAGTGAGTGAGGGCTCTGCAGTAAGGAGTTCATACTTGAGTATCTGGAGTGGGGTTTGAACCAGGCTCCTTCAGACAAAGAGGTCAGAGTGCATCTGAACAAGCACAGGATGCACATCACTTGTCTGAGGCAGTGGGCCAAAATTCCCTGGTGGCTTCACAGTGAATTCTGGCCCCTTCCACGTTCAACTTGTGGTGTCACAGTGAATTTATTCCCCTTACGGCGAGTTCCCAACTGAACACCCACAAAATGCAGCAGGTACTCAGCAGGTCAGGCAGCATCTACGGAGGGGTATGAACAGTCGACGTTTCGGGCTGAGACATTTCAATCAGGACCAATTGCTCCCCTGTCAAACTTTGACTTCAAAATTCAAGGTAAATTTATTATCGAAGTACATACATATCACAATAGACGACCCTGAGATTCATTGTCTTGTGGGCATACTCAATAAATCCATAGAATTCGGTCTGACTTCTGGTTTAAGACGGCTCAGTGACTGCTTGTTGGTGGCAAACAAAACAAAGAAAACAAATAAATACTTCCTGAATTACAATTTTTCTGCTATACGCTCACTGCGAACAATAGACTGTAACTTCCCTGTCAGTTGAGCTTTTGAACCACTAGGAGCCGGCACTTTTGGTGTCGGGTCTGAAGTCTCGAAGGTGCAGGAGGGCTGCGGTGTGGTGCATACGGGCTGAATCGAGGTGTTGGACCCAGGATGGCTGCGGTGTGGTGCATACGGGCTGAATTGAGGTGTTGGGGTCCGGGCCGGAGATCAGGCAATAAGCTAATGTTTGCCCATTCCTGGAGTGAATTTGGATACAATTTGATTTGGCAGGACTGAGGTGAGACGAGTGGAAGTGATGCGGAGTCGAGGCAGCAGGGCCCGGACCTGGGTCTGAGAGTGAGGAAAGACCTGAGGTTTCACCGATTTAAGTGCTGAGCCGAATTGGAAAAGTTAGGTACGGACCAACTCGAAGAGGTGGAGCGCTGGCCTGAGAGCATATTGAAGCGGCAGGGTTTGGGTCCGAGAGCGAGGTCTGGATGATTTAACCGCCGGGCCAGTTTGAAAAGGACAGGGAGTCAGACCCAAAGGAGAGGCATTGGCTGGTTCAGATTGCTGCTCCACAAGGTTTACCCATCTCTGCACTGAACTTGAACTTGTTACTCCGTGAGGTTTACTCACCTCTGCTCTGAACTGCAGCTGTGGCCTGCAACTATCAGTGTCAACTCTGTTTTGTGAACTTCAGTCCGAATGCTATTTGCTTACTTTTATTGTTCACATATTTTTTTTCTCTGCACGTTGGGCGTCTGATGGTCTTCTTTTCTTTTAATGGGCTCCACTGGCTCTCTTTGTTTTGTAGCTGCCTGTATGAAGGCACATCTCAAGGTTGTATAAAGTATACATATTTTGATAATAAATGTACTTTAACTTTGACTTGAATAATAGCCATAACAGAATCAATGAAAGACTGTATCAACGTGGCTGTTTGACGACTGTGCAAAAGACAACAAACTGTGCAAATACAAAAAGAAAAAAAAATAATAATAATAATTAAATAATAAGCAATAAATATCGAGAACATGATCTGAAGAGTCCTTGAAAGTGAGTTCACAGGTAGTGGAAACATTTCAATGATGGGAGAAGTGAAATTGAGCTCTGTCTGCCAGAAGAAGCGAGATCTCCCAGTGGCCACCCGTTTTAATTCCACTTCCCATTCCCATTCTGATTTGTCAATCCGGACCTGGGTCTGAGAGTGAGGCCACACTCGGGTTGGAGGGACAACACTTTAGATTCTATCTGGGCAGCCTCCAACCTGACGGCATGAACATCGATTCCTCAAACTTACAGTAATGCCCCCCACCACCACCTTCAACATTCCCCAACTTTTCCCTCTCTCACCTTATTTCCTTGCCTGCCCGTCACCTCCCTCCAGTGCTCCTCCCCCCTTTTCTTTCTTCCATGGCCATCTGTCCTCTCCTATCAGACTCCCCCTTCTCCAGCCCTGTATCTCTTTCACCCATCAACTTCCCAGTTCTTTACTTCATCCCCCTTCCCCCCCCCACCCCCGGTTTCACCTATCACTTTGTGTTTCTCTCCCCCTTCTTCCCCCTAATCTTTTAAATCCACTCCTCATCTCTTTCCTTCCAGTCCCCCTGAAGGGTCTCAGCCTGAAAGGTCAACTGTACTTTTTTCTATAGATGCTGCCTAACCTGCTGAGTTCCTCCAGCATTTTGGGTGGCTTGCTTTGATTTCCAGCATCTGCAGATTTTCTTTTGAAGTGCCTGATGTTTGAAGGACAACAACTGTTCCTGAACCTGGTGGTGTGAGTCCTGAGGTTCCTGTGCCTTTTTCCTGACGGTGGCAGCAAGAAGAAAGGATGTCCTGGGTGGTGGGGGTCCCTAATGATGGATGCTGCTTTCCAGTGACAGCGTTTCGTGTAGACCTGTGCTGTCACAGTGAATGTCCTCTCCCCACACCTCATAATTCATCACTTTCACAGCTCAAAGTACATTATCAAAGTATGTATATATTACACAACCATGAGGTTTGTCGCCTTACAGGCAGTCACAAAACAAGAAACCCTAAAGAACCCGTTAAAGAAGATCCAATGTACAAAAACAAAACACCCGATGTGCAGAGAGAAGGATAGACACTGCAAATATGAATGCGTAGGAACATAAGAAGCTGTGAGAATACATCACGGAAATGTCCTTCCCCACCATCGGTGGTGTCAACAGGCTGCACCTCCTCAAGGAAGTAACAGCAATCATCAAAGACCCCCACCTTCCGGGCTATGCCATGACATCGGGTAGGAAGTACAGAAGCCTGAAGTCCCACACCATCGGGTTCAAGAACAGCGACTTCCCTAAATGAGCCACCCTGCTGAACACTAACCGCTGTCTCGGTACAGCAACCCTCCAAACGCTTTGCTCTACAGCGGAGCTTAGTTCTTTCTGTTCTTACGTGTTCTTCCTTGCAAAAATTACATATAATTTATATTTAATTTACATTTCCTTGTGAACGTTCTGTATCAGAAGTCAGTCATGTGCCTGTGACAATAAACTTAACTTTGAATTCCCCTTGCCAGCCTTACGGCGGTGGTGTCCCAGTGATTTGCGCCCACTAACGTTAGACTTAGTGCTGCTATACAGGACATTGTAAAGTCTGGCTGATCGTGTTCCGTCAGCAAGTGAGAGATAGCGGCTGCAGAAACACCTCCCGTGGTGGTTTCGACTGCGGGGAGTGCCACAATCAATGCCCCGTTTTATAGTCCAGCTGGAAATCATACTCACCGACGTTGTGAAAGGCAGGTGCGGCGTAAACGGTGGAGAGGAGAGAGAGGATCAAGAGAGTCCTCATAGCCCGGCTCGGCTCGGCTCTGCACTGGTGCCTTCAACCTGTTACTTTTCCATGCTTTATCTCCCCGAAGCAGCTGATTAAAGTGTGACACAGGAACCTTGTCCAGTGTAAACACAGGTGTTGGGCACAACAGCACTTTCCATCTGTCACTCGCTCGAAAGCAAAGAACAGTTCCCCAAACCCAGCATCAGCGTTTAGAAGGTAAAAAGTAGATCAGGTCAACACAGTTCAGGCCCTTTGTCCCATAGTGTTGTGCCCAGCTATGTGATCGATCTAATCCTTCCTTCTCCCATAGCCCTCCGATTTTCTTTCATCCGTGTGTCTATCTTAAAGTCTCTTAAATACCCTTAACATACCTGCCTCTACCACCACTCCCGGGAGTGTGTTCCAGGCACCCACAACTCTCTCTGTAAAAAAACCTACCTCTGGCATCCCTCTTCACCTTCCTCCACTCACTTTAAAAGTATGGCACCTGTATTAGCCATTGCCACTCTTGGGAAAAAGGCACTAGCTGTCCATTCTATCTGTGCATCTTATTATCTTATCGACATCTATCAGGTCTGGTCTGCTCCTCTGCACTCCAAAGAGATAAGTCTTAGCTCACTCAGCTTTTCCTCATAAGACATGCTCCCCAATCCAGCCGAAATCCTAGTAAATCTCCTCTGCCCCCTCCCTAGAACTTCCACGTCCTTCTTATAATGAGGCGACCAGAACTGAACACCATACTCCAAGTGTGGTCCAACTAGAGTCTGGGTGTGAAGCATGCAAAACGAAGTTTTTCACTGCATGTGACAATAATAAACCAATGTAATACCTCAAAGCCCCTTCAAACCAGGAAGGGGTAAATCACACCCAGAGGGCTAAGGGAGTGGCAATGTGCCATGGTTAAAAGGGTGGGGGGAGCTTCAGGTTCCGGGGACTGAACATCACCAGTAGCCTGTCCTGTTCAAACCACAATGATGTCACGGCCAAGAAAGCTTGTCAACACTTCTACTTCCTCAGGGGGCCAAAGAAATTTGGCATTGACCATCACTAACTTTTACTGATGGACCTGAGAGAGTATCCTACCCAAATGCATCACGCCTTGGTATGGCACCTGCTCTGCCTGCGACCACAAGAAGCTGCAAAGAGCTATGGACACAACTCAGCACATCACAGAAACTAGCCTCCCCTCCATGGACTCTGTCTAAACTTCTCACTGCCTCAGTAGAGCAGCCAGAATCATCAAAGACCTCACCCACCCCAGACTTTCTCTCTTCTTCCATCGGACAGACGATACAAAAGCCTGAAAGCATGTACCACCGGGACAGCTTCTATCCTGCTGTTCAAAGACTATGGATTAGGCCACTAATGTTGTAAGATGGACTCTTGACCTCACAATCTACCTCATCACGGCTTTGCACCTACCTGCCCTGCACTTTCTCTGTAACAGTAACACTTTGTTCTGCATTCTATTATTACTTTTCACTTGTCCTACCTCAGTGTTCTGATCTGTATGGATGGCATGTAAAATAGTGTTTTACAGTACCTCAGGTTCATCTGAAAATAATAAACTGAATATAATGGAAGTGTTAATACTTCAATGAAGTGAATGTCTGTCTTGACCAAATGACACTAAGAATGTAATTTTTTGCATTATATAAATAATGTCCATATCCTTCCACTTATGATTAAAGGTTATTTTTTAACAGTATTGTTTTCCCCACTCACCGTGCCTCTGGTGTCCTGTCAGTGCACACTTCTCCTCACCGTCCTCTCGGTAGCCAGAAAGGCAGGGACCGCAGTCCTGTGACCCAGCGGGACAATGGTTGCGGCGGCGAAGGGCACAGTCCAGAGGACTAGGACAGCTGGGTGCTACATCTGAGACAGAAAGGACAAGAAAACGAGTGGCTGAGATTTATTGTCCTCCAGAGCCTGCCGAACCTTCTGCCCAGGCTGAAGGGAGAAAAGGTTTAGCTGTGTGCATGCTTGATATTGGCAGGGACCTTGGCCACGCTGAGCCATCAATGGAGGGGGCTTTCAACTCAGCTTGTGGTCAGCCGTCATTTCCCTTGTGCCTCTGCTGGCAACCCTGTGAACAGAGAACATAGAACAATACAACACAGGAACAGCCCCTTGGGCCCAAAATGGTGTGCTGAACCAAGCCAATTAGTAATCAAATGGCCTTCTAAACTTATCCCATGTCTACACAATGTCCCTATCCTTCCACTTTCCTCACATTTATGTGCCTATTTAAATGTCTTTTAGAAGCCCCTAATGTTTCTGCCTCTACCACCACCCCGAGCAGCACATTCTAGACACCCACCACTCTCTGTATAAAAAAACTTGCATCTAACACCTCCTTCAAAATTAGCCCCTCTAACCTTAAATGCATATCCTCTGGTACTAGACTTTTCAACCCTGGATGTTGTCTGTCTCCTCTGTCTATAGCTCTCATAATCTTATTAACCTCTATCGATCTCTCCTCCACCTGTCCAACCTCTTGGTATAGTACATGCTGTCTAATCTAGGCAGCATCCTGGTAAACCTCTTCTGGTCCTTCTCCAAAGCCTTGACATCTTTTCCTGTAATGGGGCGACCAGAATAATATGCAATACTCCAGGTACTGCCTGACAAGATAATTATAAAGCTGCAGTATAACTTCCTGACATTTGAACACAATGCCTCAACTAATAAAGGCAAGTATACCACATGACTTTCTAACCACCCTATCAACCTGTGTAGCCATTTTCATAGAGCTATGAATTTCAACCCCAAGATCCCACTGCACATCAACACTGTTAAATTCTCTGCAAAGAGATCATCCGTTGTTCCCCGCTCCTTGTCAAAGGGCCAGCAGTGAAAAAGGTGGGCAGCTTTTAGTTCCATCTCACCATCTCTGAGGATCTGCTCTGGGCCCGCCACATTGATGCAATCATGAAGAAGGCACACCGGCGAACGTATTACATTAGGAATTTGAGAAGTTTTGGTATGTCACCAAAGACTCTAGCAAATTTATACAGAAGTACGGTAGAGAGCATTCCGAGTGATCGCCTCACCACCTAGTTTGGAGGATTGAAATGCAGAGTACTGCAGAAAACTGCAGAAGGTCTATCATAGGCATAAACCTCCCCATCATCAAGACATCTTCAAGGTCTGTACCACTCAGGACCCACACCTTCTTCTCGTTACAATCATTGGGGAGGAAGTTTAGGAGCCTGAAGACCACAGCTTCTTGCCAACTGCCATCATATTTCTGAAGCAATGAACACTAACTAACTATTCCTTTTTTTTGCACTATTCCTTTATTTTTGTACTTAAAGTAATTTAGTATATTGACAGTGTACTGCTCCTGCAAAACAATAAATATAATGTCACATAAGCAGTGATAATAAATCTGATTCTGATTCACAGGTGTTCCAGACAACATTTAAGACCTGGGAACAGGATTGAACATTGTGCTCCTCAAGCCTGACCTACCATTGAATAACACAAAAAGTAATGGAGGAACTAACTGGGTCAACCAGCATCTATGGTTAAGTCAAGAACAGGAACGCAGCAGAGGTCACAGAGATGGAGCAGTGAGAGTGGGTCTCACAGGACTTCCGTCAAGAGGAAGAGAAAAACTATTTCAAAATGGGCACGGCTTGATGAGACCTCACAGTGGACTAGTGAAGTGGAGACACGAGGGACTGTAGAAGCTGGAATCTAGAGCAGCTGAAAGAGTGCTGGAGGGAAATTGACGCTATAAGATTCTGCCTGGGCCTCTGAGATTCCCCCAGTGCTTCTTCTGTTGCTCCAGATTCCAGCATTTGCAGCCTCTTGTGCCTGTCACTCAATAAAATTCTTTAGCTTCTCACAAAACACTCTAACCGACTACGACCAATAAACTGTTGAAAGTGTTCTGACTGGTTATATCATGGTCTGATGTGGGAATTTGAATGTAAAAAGCTGCAGAGTGTGGTGGGCTCTGCCCAATACATCATGGGAACATCCCTCCCCACCTTTGGTTGTATCTGCAGGAGGTGCTGCCTCAAAAAGGCAACATCATCACCACCATCCTGGCCATCTGCCATTGGGCAGGAGGTACAGAAGCCTGAAGATCCACACCACCAGGTTCAGGAACAGCTACTTCCCTTCAACCATTTGGTTTTCGAACCAGCCAGCTGAACCCTAGCCACTACCTCAGTGTGATAACACTGAGGCTATTTTGACCACTTTGGACTGCAGTCGACTGTAACTCTTTTCCATCGACGCTGGCCTGCTGAGCCCCTGCAGCATTTTGTGTGTGCTGCTTGGATTTCCAGCATCCGCAGATTTCCTCTTGTTTGTGCTTATATATTTTGTTCAAATTCTGTTCATTCGTGTGGAAGATTCATTGCATCTGGTGGCATGATCTCGGGGGTGGCTCCCCCCTCCCCCTGTCTGACCAAACTTTAGCTCTCTTGTGTGGGTGGATTCTACGTGTTGTGTCCCCTGTGTAACATCAGTACCCCGAAATAACATTCAGTCCACAGTGTGCGGTTAAACGATTAAGGTTTTATATTTAAGTATGGGGTTAGTAGAGAAACAAAAGAAAAGGAAAACAAATAAAAGGCGCCAATAATCTCATCAACATGTCCAGTGCACAAACGGTGGAGCTCACGGATTCCCTTTCGCAGATCCTCCTTCGCTCGTCATTGACCCCTGGGCTCCTGCCCTGAGCCCAGGCCCAGCGGGTCCGGCAACCGTCTCCTCAAGCCACGTTGTCTCTCTTCATCCTCCTCGCGCCTTCTCCCCCAAGCCCACGCAAACTAACAGCTTTCACACAGACAGAAAGCCGTTATCACTAATTATAACCCAACATGCTGCTATAGAGAACCACTGTCTCAGCGGTTAACAGTACGGAGAAGCCATTTTATTTACCTTAGCGGTAACATAAAAGAAGAAACCCTTACACGTGTATAAGTTTGAATAATTTAATTTATATTTTCCTTGGGGATACTGTTAATGTGAGCTGCCACAAGTAAGTTTCAAACACAAGAAAGTCTGCAGATGCTGGAAATCCAAACACCTTAAATTCCTCCTGGGCAGCCTCCAACCTAATGGCATGAATATCAATTTCTCCTTCCAGTAAACTAATTTTCCCCCCACCTTCCTCTATTCCCCACTGTGGCCTTTTACCTCTTCTCACCTGCCTATTACTTCCCCCCCAGGACCCTTCCTCCTTCCCTTTCTCCTATGGTCCACCCTCCTCTCCTATCAGATTCCTTCTTCTCCAGCCCTTGAACTTTTCCACCCACCTGGCTTCACCTATCACCTTCCAGCTAGCTTCCTTCCCATCCCATCCCACACCTTTTCATTTTGGCACCTTCCCGCTTCCTTCTCAGTCCTGAAGAAGGGTGTTAGCCTGAAAGTCGATTATCTACCCAATTCTCTGACCTGCTGAGTTCCTCCAGCACTCTGTGTGAGTTTCTGCAGGTAAGTTTTTCATTGCACCTGTATATACCTGAATTTGTGCAGATGACAATAAGCTTGACTTTGAATGTAGGCTGATCTAGCAGGGCTGTTGAGTCATACAGCACGGAATGGGTAATTGGAAAATTGGTTTATTATTGTCACATGTATTGAAGTAGAGTGAAAATGGCACGCCACTCACACGGATCATTCCAAAGAGAAGTACTTGGAAAGAGTATCAAAGGAAAATTAATAACAGAATGTGAAATACAGTGTTATAGTTGCAGAGCAGGTAGGCAAAATAAAAGGGGCAAGGTCCATGATGAGGTAAATTGTGAAATCAGGACCTTATTGCGTGTTAGGTCCATTCGAAAACAAACAAGAGAAAATCTAACCCCTATGTCAGGATGCTGTTCATCGACTATAGCTCAGCATTTAACACCATCATTCCCACAATCCTGATTGAGAAGTTACAGAACTTGTGCTTCTGTACCTCCCTCTGCAATTGGATCCTCGACTTCCTAACAGGAAGACCACAATCTGTGTAGATTGGTGATAATATCTCCTCTTTGCTGACAATCAACACTGGTGCAACTCAGGGGTGTGCGCCTAGCTCTACTCTCTCTGCACTCATGACTGTGTGGCTAGGCTTAGCTCAAATACCATCTATAAATTTGCTGATGGTACAGCTATTGTTGGTAGAATCTCAGGTGGTGATGAGAGGGTGTACAGGAGTGAGATATACCAACTAGTGGAATGGTGTTGCAGCAACAACCTGGCACTCAATGTCAATAAGGTGAAAGAGCTGACTGTGGACTTCATGAAGGGTAAGACGAAGGAACACATAGCAATCCTCTTAGAGGGATCAGAAGTGGAGAGAGTGAGCAGCTTCAAGTTCCTGGATGTCAAAATCTCAGAGGACCTAACCTGGTCCCAACATATTGATGCAGCTACAAAGTAGGTAAGACAGCGACTATACTTTATTAGGAGTTTGAAGAGGTTTGGAATGTCAACAAATACACTCAAAAACTTCTATAGTTGTACACAGAGAGCATTCTGACAAGCTGCACCACTGTCTGGTATGGGGGGTGGGGAGGGTGGATGGCTACTTCACAGGACCGAAGGAAGCTGCAGAGGGTTGTAAATTTAGTCAGCTCCATCCTGAGTACTGGCCTACAAGGTACCCAGGACATCTTTAGGAAGCGGTGTCTCAGAAAGGCAGCATCCATTATTAAGGACCCCCAGCACCCAGGGCATGCCCTTTTCTCACTGTTACCATCAGGCAGGAGGTACAGAAGCCTGAAGGCACACACTCAGCGACTCAGGAACAGCTTCTTCCCCTCTGCCATCCGATTCCTAAATGGACATTGAACCCATGAACACTACCTCACTTTTTAAATGTATATTATTTCTGTTTTTGCACAATTTAAAATCTATTCAATATACATACACTGTAATTTATTTATTTTTTCTTTTTCTTCTGTATTATGTATTGCATCAAACTGCTGCTGCTAAGTTAACAAATTTCACGACATATGCCGGTGATAATAAACCTGATTCTGATCTAGAGATGCTGGAAATCCCAGCAACACACACAAAATGCTGGAGGAACTCAGCAGGCCAGGCAGCATCTATGGAAAAGAGGTCCATTCAATAGTCTCATAGCAATGGCATAGGAGCTGTCCTGAGCCTGGTGGCATGTGTTCTTAAGCCCTTGTGTGTTCTATCCGATGGAAGGGATGGGTGTTAGGGATGAAGAGAGGACGGCCAGGTTGGGAGGGGTAATCGATTATGCTGGCTGCCTTCCCAGTTATGGTACACATCCGACTGCACCAGCTTCTGGGGTTTAGGTACTCTGATTCTCCAGAGTATGGATAGCCGGCATGGTCCCTTTAAAGATTCAGGCCACTCTGCTAATTGGTCACCATGCTTTAGTGCTAGGATTTGGATACTTAAAGAGCACCTGAACTCCGTTTCAGTGCTCAATTATCGGCTCAACTTTAGTTCAGTCTGCAATTGCTTTTTTGATTTCTGTCTGATCTGGATTCTCGTCCAGCATCTAGTCAAGAACCCTGTTCTCGTCTCAATCTCAAAATTGTGTCTCGAGCTTAGTCTCACGCCAGCACTTGGGTCCTCACCGTCCTCGCTTAGGCCTCTTGTCGCACTCCCAAGGCAATGGGAAGTGAGGATAGAGTGCACAGAGGGGAGGTTGACTTTCATGATGGACCAAGTTGCAATTTCTTGTGGTCTTGGTGGGATGCTCCCTGTGGTGCATAGTCACAGAACATACTGCCAGCAGAGGTTGGTGAAAGCAGATAAAGCAGAAACGTTGAAGGGGCATTTAGACAGGCATGTGAACAGGTAGGAACTGAGAGATATGGACCATTCTCATTAGCACCCCCTGCACCTCCATTCCCCTAGGCTATTAACCCCATTACTGCACTGTTAAAAACCTTAAAATCCTTTTTCATAATGTAAATGCATGCTGGTATTTATGTATTGATGCACATTTTATTCCATATCTGAACTTTAATCTCCAACTTTATTTTTTTATATATGCACAAGAGATACTGCAGATGCTGGAAATTCAGAGCGACGTCAAGTCTTGATGAAGGGTCTCGGGTTTATTCCTTTCCAGAGATACCACCTGACCTGCTGAGTTCCACTAGCATTCTGTGTCTCTTTAATATAATTCTTTATTCTTTGTAATTGTTGAATATTATCTTGTCACCTGAAGCATTGGTAAATTTCATACCATGGAGAACATTTTGACTGGCTGCATCACCATCTGGAAAGGGTGTGTGTGTTTGTGTTTGTGGGGGTTGGGTTACTGCACAAGATCGAAATAAGTTTGCAGGAACTTATAAAATTAGCAGCTCCATCATTGGCACTAGCCTCCATTGTATCCAAGACATCTTCAAGGAGCAGGAAGGTGTCATCCATCATTAAGGAACCCCAACATCCAGGACATGCCATCTTCTCATTGTTACTGTCAGAAGGCATACACTCACTGATTCAGGAACAGTTTGTTCCCCTCTGCCATCCGATTTCTAAATGGACATTGAGCCCATAAAAACAGAACCTATCTATCTATCTATCTATTTATTTATTTATTTATTTATTTATGATTTTATTTGTTCTTATATCCAGCGGTGTCGGGACATCCTACAGAGGAAAGGTTAACACCCTGACACAGGGATTCCAAGATAACAACCTCTCCCTCAATGTTCAAAAAACAAAAGAGCTGGTCGTAAATTACTGGAGGAAGGGAGACAGGCTCGCCGCGATCAGCATCAATGGGATTGCAGTTGAGAGGGTGAGCAATTTCAAGTTCCACGGTATACACATCACCGAAGATCTCGCCTGATCTGTACACACCGGCTGTGTGGCAAAAAAAGCACAACAACGTCTCCTCCACCTCAGGCGACTGAAGAAGTTCGGCATGAGCTCCCAAATCCTCAAGACCTTCTACTGGGGCACCATTGAGAGCATTCTGACTGGCTGTATCACTGCCTGGAACGGGAACTGCACCAAACTTGATCGCTGGGCCCTGCAGAGGGTGGTATGGACAGCCCAGCACATCTGTGGATGTGAACATCTACAGCGGTAAAGAAGGCCTGGAAGATCATCGGGGACACCATAACCATAAATAGTTTTAGCTGCTTCCATCTGGCAAACGGGACCAAAGCATTAAAGCCGGGACCAACAGGCTACAGGACAGCTTCTTTCTACAAGCCATTTCACATGTCTGTATATTGCGACAGAGTCATAATGCAAAGATTTTTACTCACTCACTTTGTGGGGATGTAATATTTAAATAAATTCAAATTCATTTAATTATTTTATATACATATATATTTACTGCAATTCAGGTTTTTCTCTCCATGTATCATGTATTGCATTGTACTGCTGCCGCAAAATTAACAAATTTCACGATCTATACCGGTGAAATTAAATCTGATTCTGATGTTCGGCACAGACGCCGAAGTGCAGGTTCCTGTGCTGTAATAGTGACGAGTTTTTACACGTAGCCCTCTGCAGCGAAGTGGAAAACGGATCTGTCAGTTTACTGTCTCGATAGAAACACTGATTTTTTTTTTGGCCTCAGAGGGACTTTATGTAAACGCAACAGTATGGAGATCCCTAGTGAACAGCATCAGGATGGTTCCCGAGTCCATCCCAGTAACCATGGCGACCCGATGACGGCCACAGCTTCTGCATGACGTCTGCGCCCGTTCCTTGCCTGTGTAAATATTTGCATTTAAGGTTCGCGTGGGAGCGGGGCAATTCGTTGCTCGATCTGCTGTACAGCTCCCCCCCTCCCGTTTCGGAAACAATTCTAGCTCTTTCGGAAGGATCAATTTCTGTGGGATTGCTGAGAAAACCTTGTACAATGCTCGTTTTCTTTTTAAGATAAAATTTTTAAAAATCACATTTGCTTATCACGTGTACATGAAAGCATACAGTTTGCGTGAACAACCTACACGACAACACAATGATATGCTGGGGGCAGCCTGCAAGTGTCCTCGCACCTCCTGGCGCCAATGTAGCATGCCTACAATGTTTGGGAACGAACTCTGGGGTAGCGTAGTGGTACCGTAGTGTAACCCTTTACAGTACAGTGGACTACCTGTAATTTATATGTTCTTCGCGCGAATTTCCTCCAGATTTTTTTTAGATTATGAGAACACTCAGTCCTATTTTATTGTCATTTAGAAATGCATACATGCATTAAATGATACAATGTTTCTCCGGAGTGATATCACAGAAAACAGGACAAACCAAAGACTAACACTGACAGAACCACATAATTAATAACACAAACAACAGGAATTCTGCAGATGCTGGAAATTCAAGCAACACACATCAAAGTTGCTGGTGAACGCAGCAGGCCAGGCAGCATCTCTAGGAAGAGGTACAGTCGACGTTTCAGGCCGAGACCCTTCGTCAGGACTAACTGAAGGAAGAGTGAGTAAGAGATTTGAAAGTTGGAGGGGGAGGGGGAGATCCAAAATGATAGGAGAAGACAGGAGGGGGAGGGATGGATATAGTTACAGCGGTGCAAAGCAATACTGATGCAGAACAAACCATGGGCACGGTAAATAAAGTCTCAAAAGTCCCCAAGTCGATCGACTCCCAAGTCCCCGATAGCAGGTGGCAAAAGGGAGAAACTCCCTGCCATAAACCTCCAGGCACCGTCAACTTGCCGATGCCTTGGAAGCAGCCGACCACAGCCGACACTGAGTCCATCTGTCCGAAAATTTTGAGCTTCCGACCAGCCTCTCCGATACAGCCTCCCAAGCGCCATCCTCTGCTGAGTGCCTTCAACCTCGCCCTGACCGCTGAAACAAGCAAAGCCGAAGGATTCAGGGTCTTCTGCTCCGGAGATTCCAGTTACCACACAATAGCAGCAGCAGCGGAGCGGGCATTTCAAAAGTTTTCCAGATGTTCCTCCGTACTCTCACGTCCGTCTCCATCAAATCAGGATTGTGCACGGTCCCCTACTTGACAGATAACAGATATTCATTCACCAGAGAGGCCGCGCGCGCTGTCGTCGTGTCGCCATCTTCTCCTCCTCCACCTACTGATGGAAATTGTCCTGTGATTAGGCTCAGAATAAATAAATTGGGCGATGTATTTGGAGCAGACTCAGGCCCTTCAGCCCATTCACTCTATTCGCCCTTCAGTGGAAACTCCCTGGAAGGACCAAAATATTCCCAAGGATTTGCGTTCAAAGGTGGAACCCCTCAGGCCTTGTATCCGGAGAGAAAAGAGGCATCTGACCACAAGACCCTACAAAGAATTGCAAAGATTGCCGAGAGGATATTCGGGGTCTCGCTTCCATCTACAGTACGGTATCAGAGATAATTACTATGAGTGTGTGTGCAGAGGGCCTTTAACGTTGTCAATGATCCCTCCCATCTGTTCAACAACCTCTTTGGCCCACTACCTTCAGGCAGGAGGTACTGTAGCATTCGGACAAGGAACAGTTAGGATGGGAAACAGCTTCTTTCTCAGGCCATGAGTCTACTGAACTCCCTGCCACCACACAGGGCTCATCATGTATGAAACGCCAGAGGAGTATGTGGTGTTTGAAATAACAGTTTGGCAAGGACTAGATGGGCCGAAGAGCCTGTTTCTGTCTTGTGGTGCTTTATATCTCTATCTTTTGCTCGCTCTGGGAGACCCTGGCACTCCTGTCACTTCTGTGATTAGTGTTAGCTAACCTAATTACTTTTAAAGCCACCTCTTCTTTACATTTTCATATCACGTCGTCATCTGTGGATTCGTCTCCTTATAGTTCCTTGCAAGGAGACGAATTTCAAGGTTGTATATAGTATACATAATTTGATAATAAATGTACTTTGAACTTTGAATTTACCCTGTGTACCCTTCTGCCTTTACCTCTGGTGTTAGTTGCTGGAACTTTTAAAGCAATTGCGCTGGGCACAAGCTCCAAGTCGCCCCCTGATGTTAGGAAGTGATTACCGCAGCAACCCCTTCCTCCTCATCTCTGGATACCCAAAATTCTCAGGAGCTTGCAAACAGACACATGTTCTTCTTCGCATTCCCGTCTCTAACACGAAGCCACAGGTAGAACAAAGAATGCCCTCACCACTCTTCTTAATCGAAGGCGATTAAATTCTGATACTCCTTAAAAAATTACGAACGATATAACGCTTTCATTTCAGGTTCAAATCCATCGCACCTTTTGAAACATATTATCTTACTCTCTAGAGCATGTGAATAATTAGGTCCCTTGCTATTCTGAATTTCATTAATAAAGCAAGATAGCATTTGGTTATTTCAACATTGCAAGGACATTATATAGTTTCTACGTGTCAGGGTCTAATCTGCAATTTTATTTCTCTTGGATTTACCATACAATTAACTAAATAAAAAAAATTTAGCCTGTATGTTTGCACAAGCCTGTCGACTGCAAGCCGATGTTTATTTTACAATTATTTCACGATTGAAACGGGCTGCAGGCGACATGTACAATTAATAGACAGGTGTTTAACAACAATGCTTGTCTTACCAGAATACGAACGCCCCAGCAAGAGGAAGATGAAAAGAGCGGTCCTGGAAGAGAAGAGATTCTTTCTCGCAGAATGCATTACCGGTTTAAAGTAAAGGAAACAGAACGCGAAGCAGGGAGAGCAGGGATAAGGGCGGAATTTGAAGGGGGCGGTGGACTGGGAAGGTCATTCCATTCAGCGACGAACATAAATCAAAATAAAGCGGGGCTTTGAGCGACAGGAGCCCGAGTTCCGAGCGGCCGGAAAGGGCTTCGCCAGCGTCGAACGTGGAGTTTTTGCAGCCCAGAAGAAGCCATTGGATCCTCTGAATCCACGGCAGCACAAGTTCAGCAACCCCGTCCTGATGCAGGCTTTCGAGCCGAATCGTCGATAGTTCCTCTCTCCCCCAAAAGATGCCGAGTTCCTACAAGAGGTATTTCCGTGACCCTGTCAGTCCCATGTCCCCACTGCCCTACAAATTCTCCCTCATGAACGCACTGAATGATGCTGTATTTTTATTAGCCCCACGATCAGTGAATTCTAAATCAGAACCACTAACAAGCACCTTTCTCACTATTCACTTTAACCACCCTACTTTGTATCTTCTTATTTCCCCCATCTTCAACTATTTCCAAATAGAGACACAGAAAACTACAGCAAAGAAACAGACCCTTCGGCCCATCTAGTCTGTATCGAGCCATTTAAACTGCCTACTCCCGTTGACCTGTACTACCATGGCCCTATCATCCATTTACCTATCCAAACGTCTCTTAAAAATCGAGTTTGCTTGCGCCACTTGTGCTGGCAGCTCGTTCCACACTCTCACGTCCTTCTGCGTGAAGAAGTTTCCTCTCATGCTCCCCTGAAATCCCTTACCTTTCACCCTTAACCCATGACCTCTGGTTGCAGTCCCACCAACCTCAGTGGAAAAAGCCTGCTTGCATTTTCCCTCTCTATACCCCTCATAATTCTGTATACCTCTATCAAATCCCCTCCCAGTCTTCCACGTTCCAAGGAATAAAGTCCTAATCTATTCAACTTTTCTTATAACTCAGGTGCTCCAGACCCAGCCACATCCTTGTAAAATTTCTCTCTACTCTTTCAACCTTATTTATTTAGCCACCTGTGGGTAGGTGATGAAAACTGCACACAGTCCTCCAATATTTATACAACTTCAACATAACATCCCATCTCCTGTAGTGAATATGTTGATTTATGAAGGCCAATATGACAAAAACTTGCTTTACCACCCTATCTACCTATAGGAAATGTTTCCCTCTACTTACACTATATGTGGCTTTCCAACATATGTGAATATGTCCTGGGCCTGAAACATCGGCTCTTTATTCCTCTCCCGCTGGCTGACCCGCAGAGCTCCCCCAACAGTTTGTGTGTGTTACTCTGTGAGTGTGTCTGCAAGTCCACAGGTCTACTGGAGACAGTCTGTCCTGGGTTAGAATCCTGACTGTGTGTGTGGGTGGGAGGGAGGAAAGAGGCTTATTTTGCTGTTGTAGTGTTGTTGTTATTGTTGTTCTGCTGAACATTGTGAGCTATGTTGGTTCTGGACCATGTGGCAACACTTGTGGACTGCCCCCAGCACATCCTTAGGTTGAGTTGGCTGTTAGTGCATTTTAAGTATGTTTTGATGGACATATGATTGATAAATAAATAAATAAATAAATAAATAAAGCTGAACCTGAATCATCCTTTATTATTTCCCAGGAGAATAAGCCCACCTTTCCAGTGTAACCCCTCCTTTGATATTGCTAACTCTGGAATCGTTCAGTAACATAATGGGTACTGTTGCAACTTCACATCACTCGAGTCATAGGTTCCAACCTGACCTCAGAATCTGAGTGTGCAATTTGCACTTTCCCCTCTGTGACCATTTGAATTCCGTTCAAGTGCTTTAGTTCCTTCCCACATCTCAAAGTTGAGCGGGTTGGTGGGTTAACTGGCCACTGTAAATTGCCCCCAAAATGTAGATGAGAAGTAGGATCTAAGAGGAGTATAGAAATGGTGGACCAGGAGTGCCACAATGCCTGTCTCCATCTCTCTGTCCGTAAGTCAGGCAGTATCTGCAGGGGAAGAAGCAGAGTTAACATTTCAGCACATAAATGGATAAAATATTGGATCTAGGGTGGTGGCATTGAGGAGTCTCCCACTTCGGAGGGCTTGGAGCAGTTTGCAGAAGAGCTGAAGAATCACATCACAATGGGCTTCACACAGGCTGAGGTGGGCTTGGTCCTTGGGGCTCTGTATGGTGAGTATGAAGCTTTGAGTTGGCGTAGTAGTATCGAAGGAGTGTGATGGCTCTTTAAGGCATTGGCTCTTTTCCTTGGCTTCCCAACATTTTGTCATCGCATGTCATTTAGTGAACTACTGGTATCAACTGCAGGTCCGCAGGTACTACCGTTGCCTCTATATGAGACGAGATCCCTTCTTCTCCAGCCCTTGACTTTTCCCACCCACTTGGCTTCACCTGTTACCTTCCAGCTACCCTCTGTCCCCTCCCTCAGCTTTTTATTCTGGCATATTCTCCCTTCCTTCTCAGTCCTGAAGAAGAGTCTTGGCCCGAAACTTCAACTGTTTATTCATTTCCATAGGTGCTGCCTGACCTTCTGAGTTCCTCCTGCATTTTGTGTGAGTTGCAAATGCAAATCATGTTGCAGTTGGTGAGGCTGCACAAGGAGCATTGTGTTCAGTGTTGGTCACTCTGGAATAAATAAGAAGCCATTAAGCTGGAAAGGGTGCAGAAAAGATTTACAGGGCTGTTGCTGGGCGTTAAGGAGCTTGGTTATAGGGACAGGTTGGGCAGAGTACTTTATTATTTTGGAACATAGGAGACTGAGGGCTGACCTTAAAGAAACATACAAAATCATGAGGGGCAAAGGTAGGGTAAATATTGAATATGAATTGAATTGACTTTATTACTTACATTCTTCATATACATGAGGAGTAAAAATCTTTATGTTACGTTGCCATCTAAACGTGCCCTTTTTCTCTCTCTTCATAATAAATAGTATATACAACAGGACAGTCAATATAACATACAAATATAATCATATGAGCATGAATTAATCAGTCTGATGGCCACCAGGAAGAAGCTGTCCTGGAGCCTGCTGGTCCTGGCTTTTATGCTGCGGTACTGTTTCCCAGATGGTAACAGCTGGACCAATTTGTGGTTGGGGTGACTCAGATCTCCAATGTTCCTTCAGGTCCTTTCTACACACCTGTCTTTGTTAATGTCCTGATTAGTAGGATGCTATATAGGACCCTGGTCAGACCCCACTTGGAGTACTGTGCTCGGTTCTGGTCACCTCACTACAGGAAGGATGTGGAAGCCATAGAAAGGGTGAAGATGAGATTTACAAGGCTGTTGCCTGGATTGGGGAGTATGCCTCATGAGAATAGGTTGAGTGAACTTGGCCTTTTCTCCTCGGAGCAACGGAGGGTGAGAGATACCTGATAGAGGTGCATAAGATGATGAGAGACATTGATTGTGTGGATAGTCAGAGGCTTTTTCCCCAGGGCTGAAATGGGTGCCATAAGAGGACATAGGTTTAAGGTGCTGGGGAGTAGGTAGAGAGGAGATGTCAGGGTCAAGTTGTTTTTTTTTATATATATATATACTCAGAGTGGTGAGTGCGTGGAATGGGCTGCCGGCAACAGTGGCAGAGGCGGATACGATAAGGTCTTTTAAGAGACTTTTCCATAGGTAGATGGAGCTTAGAGAAACAGAGGGCTATAGGTAACCCTAGTAATTTCTAAGGTAGGGACATGCTCAGCCCAACTCTGTGGGCTGAAGGGCTTGTATTGTGCTGTAGGTTTTCTATGTTTCTAAGCTCACATCTACAGATGTGCTGGGCTGTCTGCACCACTCTCTGTTGAGTCCTGTGATTGAGGAAAGTACAGTTCCCATACCAGACAGTGATACCGCCAGTGAGGATGCTCGCAATTGTGCCCCTGTAGAAAGTTCTTAGGATATGGAAGCCCTTACCAAACTTCAACAATTTGAGGTGGAAGAGGAGCTGTTGTGCCTTTTTCACCACACAGCTGGTATGTACTGACCATGTGAGATCCTTGGTGATGTGTATGCCAAGGTACTTAAAGCTGTTCACCCTCTCAACCCCAGATCCATTGATGTCAATGGGTGCTAGCCTGTCTCCATTCCTCCTGTAGTCCACAACCAGTTCCCTTGTCTTTGTGACATTGAGGGAGAGAATACACACAGTAAAAGTGAATTAAAAACTAGAGGTCATAGGCTTATTGTAAGAAGGGGCAGATTTAGTACAAACCTGAGAGGCATCTCCCCCCCCCACCCAGAGGGTGGTCAGTATATGGAACAAGCTGCTAGAGGACATGGTTGAGGCAGGTACAGTAACAGCACCTGCGCAGGCAAACGGAAAGGTGGAGAGGGATATGCATCTAACACAGGAAAATGCTTGTTAGACGTTTCTTGGTCACGGATAAAGTACACCAAAGGGCTTGTTTTCGTGATGTATGACTATCACTTCCCATATCTTAGGAGATATGTCTTAGCAAAGGCTGATGTCAAAATCACAGACTTGAAACACAGCTTTGGTCTACTGGGGCAGCAATAACCCCTGCCCTCCCGTGTGTTTTGGATAATAGGATTAAATGTCCCCTCCTAATCCTTGTCTCCATAATAATTAATGTTTCCACGTGCTCATCAGTACCTTGAACTCATCTGCCCTCTGTTACTAAAATCCCCAGTTAGATTTACGGAATAGTAAACACCTTGTTATGGTTACATTGTAAATACATGCTGGAATTTATGCACATCTAACCTCAATTGCTTGTATTTTCTTTATAATTTTTATAATTGTTAAATGTTGTATTCCAACAACACCATGGCATTTTCCTAATACATGGCCAGTTGTTCCTTGATACCATTAAGCACAACCAAATGACATTTCTCTTTGTTTCCTTCCTTTCATTTCCAGTTCTGCTTTTGTTCCTTCTGAACCTTTGCTCAGCAGCCTATGCAGCTAATGTAAGCCCTTCCTTTGCAGAACTAACTATCCATCCACTGGTGTATTGGCCTGTGCACTGTAGAGGGACAAGGTGTTTGGCCTGTACCAGGTCCTACCTTCCCTGGAACCAGTACCTCATTCTCCCTGAGCAGACTACAGCCTAGCAGAATAAACATTGAATTCTCAAAATTCCACTAACTACCCCCCCATCACTTTTCTTCCTCTTGGTTTGTCATCTTGCAGTACCCTCCATCTGCCCATCACTCTCCTCCCACTAGATCCCCTACCTACTCCCCTCCCCCTCCCTCCACTTTTCCCCAAACTCCAGTTTAGCTGATCGGATTCCATCATCTTCAGCACATTGTTACTTCCAGCCATCACCTCCTTTTGACATTGTCATTTTCCTCCCTTCCTCACCTGAATCACCTACCAACATTTGCTCCACCACATCCCACTTTTAATACTCACCCTTCTTTCAGATTCCCATTTTTTGGTAATTTATATCAATTTCTTTACATTGCCCTGCTGCCACAAGTTTCATGTCCCAAGTGAGTAATAATAAATCAGATTGAGATGACCCATCTTGACCCCAAACATCAATATTTCCCTCCATAAATGCTGCCCAACTTAGTGAGTTCCTCCAACATCTTGTACTGCTCAAGGAATCAATACCACACTTCATGCTTCAATCACACATTCATCTCCATTATTTTCAGTTCTTTAATTCATTGAAATGTTGCCTCCTAATCTTCCAGCTCTTTAAAACCCACCAGCAAAACATCAGCTAATTTTTGCTTGTTAGTGGTACCAATATAAATATTTTCCTGCATGTTCAACCTCTCCTCTCCAGAGTATTCTTCAGCTGCTCAGTAATACCCTCAACTCTAACACAAAGGAGGCAATATACTCACTCGAGTTTTTGCTCCACACAGGATAGCATTCCCTATTTGTTGGTGCTTAGATACAAAAACCTCAGTGAGCTTAGAGCTAATCATAGACTTCTTTTGTACAAAGCAACATCTTAATTAATAATTTTCCTAAAAAGCAACAGCTACAAACAATTCATTGGCTCCAAAGCAATTTTAGAAACAGAAAGTAGAAATGACAGGAAACAACGTTTCAGAAATGAAACTTCAAAAGGTTATTTATTTCCAAACATCTTAAGTGAAGTATAAATAAATGTTTAAGACCCCTTGTGTGAACAGGTCACCAAGTACAATCAAAAGTCCTAAACAAAACAAAGTGCTTTAAACAAGGCAACAGATATTTAAAAAATACTACAAACATCCCCTCGAAAACTGGATTTAGCAACATAACACATTAACAAACAAGTATAAGATCATCAGGCAAAATTGTGATCAGTTACATTAGGTCAAGTCCACTGTGGGCTACTGTGAACAGTCATTTTAGCCCCGATGTAACACGATGCACTTTATTGGATTTTAATCCACCTCCTCAATAGTTGGTCCAGCAGAACTGGCATTCCCAGCCTGTGCCCTGCACGATTCCCCTGCGGCTGCTCCTTGGTACAGTTTGGCAATGATGGGATTGCAGATTTGTTCCAGCTCTTTCTGCTTGTGCTCAAACTCCTCCTTCTCTGCCATCTGATTCTTCTCCAGCCAGGATATTGTCTCGTTGCACAGGTCAATGACTTTCCTCTTGTCCTCAGCACTGATCTTTCCAGCCATCTTCTCATCCTCCACAGAGCCCTTCATGTTGAAGGCATAGGACTCCAGGGAGTTCTTGGCTGCAATCTTCTGCCGCTGCATTTCATCCTCATTCTTGTACTTCTCTGCATCTTGCACCATCCTGTCAATTTCCTCCTTACTCAGCCTGCCCTTGTCATTGGTGATGGTGATCTTGTTTGTTTTCCCGGTGCTCTTGTCAACAGCAGAGACATTGAGAATGCCATTGGCGTCAATATCAAAGGTCACCTCAATCTGGGGTACGCCACGAGGAGCGGGAGGGATGCCACTCAACTCAAACTTGCCCAGAAGGTTGTTGTCCTTGGTCATGGCTCTCTCGCCTTCAAACACTTGAATAAGGACCCCAGGCTGGTTATCAGAGTAGGTGCTGAAGATCTGGGTCTGCTTGGTGGGGATGGTGGTGTTACGCTTGATAAGGGTGGTCATGACTCCACCTGCCGTCTCCAGCCCCAATGACAGAGCAGCAACATCCAGGAGTAGCAGATCCTGAACATTCTCCGACTTGTCGCCCATCAGAATGGCCGCCTGGACAGCTGCCCCATAGGCCACGGCCTCGTCGGGGTTGATGCTCTTGTTCAGCTCCCTACCGTTGAAGAAATCTTGCAGCAGCTTCTGGATCTTGGGGATTCGGGTGGAGCCTCCGACCAGGACAATTTCATGGATCTGGGATTTGTCCAGCTTGGCATCTCTCAGGGCTTTCTCCACTGGCTCCAGAGTGCCCCTGAACAGGTCAGAGTTCAGCTCCTCAAAGCGAGCCCTTGTGATAGAGGTGTAGAAATCAACTCCCTCAAAGAGAGAGTCAATCTCAATACTGGCTTGGGTGCTGGAAGACAGCGTTCTCTTTGCTCTCTCACAGGCCGTCCGCAGCCTCCTCACCGCTCTCTTGTTCTGGCTGATGTCTTTCTTGTATTTTCGCTTGAACTCCTCAATGAAGTGATTGACCATGCGGTTGTCAAAGTCCTCTCCTCCCAGGTGGGTATCTCCAGCTGTTGATTTCACTTCAAAGATACCGTCATCGATGGAGAGAATGGACACATCGAAGGTGCCACCACCCAGGTCAAAGATGAGAACATTACGCTCCCCTTTGCCTTTCTTGTCCAGACCATAGGCAATGGCAGCTGCTGTTGGCTCATTGATGACACGCAGGACATTGAGACCAGCTATCACACCAGCATCTTTGGTTGCCTGGCGTTGGGAGTCATTGAAGTAAGCAGGAACAGTGATGACAGCGTTGGTGACATTGTAGCCAAGGTAAGCCTCAGCAATTTCCTTCATCTTGGTCAGCACCATGGAGGAGATTTCCTCTGGGTAAAAGGTTTTGTTCTCCCCCTTGTACTCCACCTTCACCTTTGGCTTCCCCGCATCACTCACCACCTGGAAGGGCCAGTGCTTCATGTCGGAATGCACCGTCGGGTCGTCAAACCTCCTCCCAATAAGCCGCTTGGCATCAAAGATGGTGTTGGCGGGGTTCATTGCCACCTGGTTCTTGGCTGCATCACCGATGAGCCTCTCGGTGTCGTTGAACGCCACATAGCTGGGGGTGGTGCGGTTGCCCTGGTCGTTGGCGATGATCTCCACTTTGCCATGCTGGAATACCCCCACACAGGAGTAGGTGGTGCCCAGGTCGATACCGATAGCTGTTCCCTTGGATGCAGGCATCTTTCTCTCTGTCGATGTCCCTTAAGAATCTTGTCCGGTGCAACACGCAAATATTGGATTCCGCTATCTCCAAACAGCCACAACTCTCTCAGTCAAACCGCTTAAAACTGCCGTACAGCTACTCCGTTTCTGCTTATATATAATCTGCGCCCCGGGTAGGGCGGAGACCAAGCATTGATTGACATTTATCTGACCAATAAGAAGACGAACTGATGACTCACCGTTCAATTATTGGAGAAGGTTCTGAAAAGTGGACCAATGACAGCGCGGTATATATCAAGCTACTGCACGAGTTCGAGAAGAATCTGGAGGTGACGCTGATGGATGACAGCCTCATCCAACGAAAGTGCCGGAGGGTTCGGTGAACATTTCTCAGGGTAGCCAATGGCCGCGTGGCCCGCCCCACCTTCGCGAAAGCTCCATGACTGACGGCTTGCGCAGCCAATGGGAGTGCCCCAGTTTGAGCTCATTGCCGAAGGCTGGTGAAGGTTCTACGACCTCGTTCAGTATCAAGGTCGCGGGCGTTGGCGGAAGAAACTTCTGGAAAGTGGCAGAAAGTTTGCTGGTGTGACGGTGGGGTCGATGGCGTTGTAAAAAAAGATGTCCAGGAAGCTCTGGGAAGAACGTAAAAAATGAGTGTGTCGACTCTGGGAATTGGCCAGAGTTGAGTTGAGTTATTCTTAGGACTTTAATCGTGTTGCTGTTGTGGGGGGCGAAGGGGTGTCTAGAACCTTCCGGAAATATCAAGAAATTGTACAATCTGAGTGATTTTGCGGTGGGGTGTTAACTTACCGACGTTTGTTCTTACTTAGGACGGAGGGAAACCTAGAATGATGTTTATTACCGCTGACAGATACCTTGAGATTTGTTGTTTTGTGGCAGCAGAGCAGTACAATACATAAAAATCTGTACAGGTTAATAACATATAATTAAGCGGTGTAAAAAGACCAGTGGTGTTCTGCAGGGATCTGTTCTGGAACCCCTCTTCTTTGTGAGTTTTATAAATGACCTGGGTGAAGAAGTAGAAGGGTTGGTTAGTAAGTTTGCTGATGACACAAAGGTTGGGGATGTTGTGGATAGTGTGGAGGGCTGTCACAGGTTACAGCGGGACATTGACAGGATGCGAAACTGGACTGGCAGATGGAGTTCAACCCAGATAAGTGTGAAGTGTTTCATTTTGGTCAGATATGATGACAGGATATAGTATTAATGGTAAGACTCTTGGCAGTGTGGAGGATCAGAGGGATCTTGGGGTCCATGTCCATAGGACTCTCAAAGCTGTTTCACAGGTTGACAGTGTTGTTAAGAAGGCGTATGGTGTGTTTGCCTTCATCAACTGTGGGATTGAGTTCAAGAGCCGTGAGGTAATGCTACAGCTGTATCAGACCTTAGTCAGACCCCACTTGGAGTACTGTGTTCAGTTCTGGTCACCTCACTACTGGAAGGATGTGGATACTAAAGGGAGACTGCAGAGGAGATTTACAAGGATGTTGTCTGGATTGGATTGTGCACTTTATGAGAATAGGTTGAGTGAACTTGGCCTTTTCTCCTTGGAGCAACGGTGGATGAGAGATGATCTGATAGAGGTGTATGAGATGATGAAGGGCACTGATCATCTATGTGGATAGAACCATAGAACACTACAACACAGAAAACAGGCCATTTGGCCCTTCTAGTCTGTGCTGAAACTTTATTCTGCTAGTCCCATTGACCTGCACCCAGTCCATAACCCTCCAGACCTTTCCCATCCATGTATCTATGTAATTTATTCTTAAAACTTAAGAGTGAGCCTGCATTTACCACATCAGATGGCAGCTTGTTCCACACTCCCACCACTCTGGGTGAAGAAGTTCCCCCTAAACCTTTCCCCTTTCACCCTAAAGCCAGAGGTTTTTTTTTTCCCATGGCTGAAATGGCTAACATGAGGATCTATGTTTTATCATTTTAGCAATTGTTTTTCTGCTCCTACATAATCTGAATGGAAAACATACACAACTTTAAATTTCTCCAGCTCAGGCTGAAGCCAAGGGTGATATTTAGCACAAAGATTATGTTGGTTGAATTAAATGTAAACCATCAATGATAATGTGGAGAGACAAAATATAACAGTGAATTTTGTGCAGCTTCTTTCACAATATCCCTGGACAACTAACAGGTTTGGTTTGTACAAGTGGCCATAAATCAGAAACGTGAAGTCTGCAGATGCTGGCAATCCAAAGCAACATATGCAGAATGCTGGAGGAACTTGGCGGCATCTATGGAAATGAATAGTGGTCATTTCAGGTGGTAATTTCGATTGGAGTCAGAAAATTCACAAAAGTTGTAGCCTCAGAAGAATTGGGTTTTATTATCACTGAAACCAGTTGTGAAATTTATTATTTTGTACCAGCAGTACAGGACAGGCATAGGAAATTATTCTTAAATTAAAATAAAAAATAATAGTGCAGAAAGGGGATAGTGAGGTAGTGTCAGAAAAAAACAGTTCTTAAAATGCTAAGTGTGGGTCTTCTGGCTCATGTAACTCTTCCGTGATGGTAGTAATAAGAATAGGGTATGTCCTACGTGGTGAGGGCCCTTCATGATGGATGCTGCCTTTTTGAGGCTCCGCCTTTAGAGGGTGAACTCATTGGTGGGGAGGATTGTGCCTGTGATGGAGCTGGATTTCCACAGTATAGTATTGTAATAAATGGTGTCAACAACGCACAGGACTGATAAGAAAGAACTATTACATTTGTATGTATGAGTGTTTTTTACGTCTGGCATTGGTAACTTGGGGACACCTTATTGATCCCAAAGTACTTCTCAGTCAATTAAATATAACTTTAAAAAAATATATAAAATATACTACAATAATAACTACTGTGGCAGGCACGAGCAAGGTTCCATAAACATTAATCATCACATTTAAAGTGATATTATTTGAGGGATATACACTGGAAAGGTCACCTATGAGTGTTTCAGGACATTATCAGGCTCTGAATGGTACAATTGAAATATTCTTGGAAGTCCAATTGCTAACACAATGGAGGAAAATTAAACATTCACAGACTTCATACTTTATTGTCGCCAAACAATTGGTACTGGAATGTACAATCATCACAACGATATTTGATTCTGCGCTTCGCACTCCCTGGATTACAATTATTAAATATTAAAGATATTAAAAATAGTTAAAATGAGTAAATATTAAAAATTTAAATTATAAATCATAACTAGAAAATAAAAAAATGGGAAGTAAGGTAGTGCAAAAAAACCGAGAGGCAGGTCTGGATATTTGGAGGGTACGGCCCAGATCTGGGTCAGGTTTCGTTCAGCAGTCTTATCACAGTTGGAAAGAAGCTGTTCCCAAATCTGGCAGTATGAGTCTTCAAGCTCCTGAGCCTTCTCCCGGAGGGAAGAGGGAAAAAAAGTCTTTTGGCTGGGTGGGTCATGTCCTTGATTATCCTGGCAGCACTGCTCCGACAGCATGCAGTGTAAAGTGAGTCCACGGACGGAAGATTGGTTTGTGTGATGTGCTGCGCCGTGTTCACGATCTTCTGCAGCTTCTTTCGGTCTTGGACAGGACAACTGCCAAGACAGTGTGATTCCACAAAGCTACATGAACATATATATAGTGGCATGCAAAAGCTTGGGCACCCCTGGTCAAAATTTCTGTTACTGTGAGTAAAAGATGAACTGATTTCCAAAAGGCATAAAGTTAAAGATGACACATTTCTTTAATATTAGATTAGGTTATGAGGACACTCAGTCCTCATTTATTGTCATTTAGAAATGCATATATTAAAAAAATGATACAATGTTCCTCCAGAATGATATCACAAGAAACACAGGACAAACCAAGACTAAAACTGACAAAACCACATAATTATAACATATAGTTACAACAGTGCAAAGCAATACTGTAATTTGATAAAGAGCAAACCATGGGCATGGTAAAAAAAAGTCTCAAAGTCCCGATAGCCTCATCATCTCACGCAGATGGTAGAAGGGAGAAACTCTCCTTGCCATGAATCTCCAAGCGCCGCAAACTTGCTGATGCAGCACCATTGGAAGCACCCGACCGCAGTGGACTCTGAGTCTGTCGGAAAACTTCGAGCCTCCGACACCGAGCACCATCCTCTGCTGCGCGCTTCGACCCTGCCCTGGCTGCCGAGCAACAAGCAAAGCCGAGGACTCGGGGCCTTCCCCTCTGGAGATTCTGGATCACACAGTAGCAGCAGCAGCGAAGCAGGCATTTCAGAAGTTTCACCAGATGTTCCTCCATGCTGTCACGTCTGTTTCCATCAAATCAGGATTGTGCTCGGCACCCTACTTGACAGATAACAGACATCACCACCGGAGTGGCTGCTGCGAGCTGCCAAAAAGTTCTATTTTAACTTCATCAGTCCACAGGACTTGTTTCCAAAATGCATCAGGTTTGTTCCTTTGAACCTTTTGAATAGAACTTTTTGCCGCAATGAGCAAAGATATGTTTGGAGAAAAAAAGGTGCAGAATTTCATGAAAAGAATCCCTCTCCATCTGTTAAGCACGGGGGTGGATCGATCATGCTTTGAGCTTGTGTTGCAGCCAGTGGCACGGGGAACATTTACTGGTAGAGAGAAGAATGAATTAAATTAAATACCAGCAAATTCTGGAAGCAAACATAACACCATCTGTAAAAAAGCCAAAGATGTAAAGAGGACGGCCTCTACAACGGGATGATGAACCTAAACACACCTCAAAATTCACGATAGACTACCTCAAGAGGCGCAAACTGAAGGTTTTGCTATGGCCCTCATAGTCCCCTGACCTAAACATCATCGAGAATCCGTAGATAGACCTCAAAAGAGCAGTGCATGCAAGACGGCCTAAGAATCTCACAGAACTAGAAGCCTTTTGCAAGGAAGAATGGGCGGAAATCCCCCAAACAAGAATTGAAAGACTCTTAACTGGCTGCAAAACGCGTTTACAAGCTGTGATACTTGCCAAAGGGGGTGTTACTAAGTACTGCCATGAAGGATGCCCAAACTTTTGCTTCGGGCCCTTTTCCTTTTTTGTTATTCTGAAACTGTAAAAGATGGAAATAAAAAAGTTTTCTTAAAATATTAAAGAAATATGTCATCTTTAACTTTATGCCTTTTGGAAATCAGTTAATCTTTTACTTGCTTAGCTATTCACAGTAACAGAAATTTTGACTGGGGTGCCCAAGCTTTTGCATGCCACTGTATCTGGCATCTTAATTGAGAGAAAAATACCTCCAATATCATAGTGCTCCCTTGCTGCTACATGGAATGATGAATTTAAGTTGTCCCCACAACTGCCTAAGCTAGTGCAGGTGCTGGAAAACAGAAAATGGTGCAAAACCTCAGCATGTCGGGCAGCAACTGTGGAAAGGGAAACAGTTGAAATTTCAGATTTGAAACTGTTTATCAGAACTGCTAATTGTTTCTCTTTCCACGGATGCTGCCTGACCTGAGTTTTTACATTGTTTTCTGTTTTTATCTTTTGTCATGATTTTCTTAACATAAGGCAATGTGGTAAGTATGAGCACTCCAATCAATATATTCATAAAATAATATGCACATAATTTGAGGTAGATTTTTAAGTAGTACCTTGTGGAAGTTGCGATAAGGCAAGAATAGCCTGGGGCAGTTGTAGTCAAGTGAGTATGCTGAAGTGAGACCGCCAGAGATTCCTCTGCTTACTACAGACGATCTAGGCTGGGTGACTGCGGCAGTGTGTACTCAGGCCATACAAGTGAGACCTCTGCAGTGAGACTTTTCCAGAAAGATCTTCCTAAAACATAGCGTCCCTTTGCACAATAGGGGTGCCGGAGACAGATGAGATAAAAATAAAGGGAGGATATGAAACATACCCAACAACTAAGGCTCTATTGTCTTTACTAACTTTGAAATATAATCGTCTGGCGGCTTGAAGTTTCAATTGACGTTAACAACTCTTATGATTGATCTTACATGTAAGGAATTCAAACATGTACAATTTACAGTGATCAATATCTGTAAACAATAACCCAGTTCTGTATAAAAATATGAGTTTTTTGTTCAGAATTCAGAACAGTGTGGCTGACAGGTTCCCATTCCTCTTTGGGCACAAGTAAAATAAAAGGAATGCTTGAATTGTAAGAGTGCATGTGTTCTGGGCCCAGTCTTTTTAGTTGTGTCATTTTATCATTGGTAATGGCAATCTTATCGGGAGAGATAGAGTATTAGTGCGGGATAGCACACCCTCTCCATCAATACTCTGACTTCCTTCCAGACCTACAGTACTAATGAACAAACTCTTTAACTTCAGTGTTATATTAGATGGCTGCTTTTGTAAAGGTAACTTCTACAGCTGACCCAGCACCTGCTGCCTGGATGAATCCCAAGTGCCTTGAGATAAACAATGCGGAATTTTACACTGCTGTCCCACCTAGAGGCTGTTCAACTGAAACAAATGACATCATACTTAAACATGCATGATACAATTCACAAGTTGTGTTATCTCCATAAACTACACTCACAGAATCATAAGAAAATCTACACAACAGACGGAGGCAGATTAGCCTTTGTGTTTGTTCCAATTGAAAAATGTTACTTAAACAAATTCCACCTTCAAGTCGAAGTGCTGTCACAATGCGATGAGGGTTTCTGTTACTGCTATGATTTCTGGCAATACGTTCCAGATCCTTAGCACTACTTTGTTAAAAGACCTTGCTCATTCATCTTCTCACCCTGTCTTTTGCAAAAATGCCATCCCCTTCTTGCAATCCCTCTGTCTCCGCCGCATCTGCTCTCAGGATGAGGCTTTTCATTCCAGGACGAGGGAGATGTCCTTTTTTAAAGAAAGGGGCTTGCCCTCCTCCACCATCAACTCTCCTCTCAAACGCATCTTCCCCATTTCACGCACATCTGCTCTCACTCCATCCTCCCACCACCCAACTAGGAATAGGGTTCCCCTTGTCCTCACCTACCACCCCACCAGCCTCCGGTTCCAACATATAATTCTCCATACTTCCGCCACCTCCAACAGGATCCCACCGCCACCTCCAACGGGATCCCACCACTAAGCACATCTTTCCCTCCCCCCCTCTGCTTTCCGCAGGGATCGCTCCCTACGCGACTCCCTTGTCCATTTGTCCCCCCCATCCCTCCCCACCGATCTCCCTCCTGGCACTTATCCTTGTAAGCGGAACAAGTGCTATACATGCCCTTACACTTCCTCCCTCACCACCATTCAGGGCCCCAGACAGTCCTTCCAGGTGAGGCGACACTTCACCTGTGAGTCGACTGGGGTGATATACTGCGTCCGGTGCTCCCAATCTGGCCTTCTATACATTGACGAGACCCGACACAGACTGGGAGATCGTTTTGCTGAACACCTACGCTCTGTCTTCCAGAGAAAGCAGGATCTCCCAGTGGCCACACATTTTAATTCCACATCCCATTCCCATTCTGATATGTCTATCCACGGCCTCTAAAGATGAAGCCACACTCAGGCTGGAGGAACAACACCTTATATTCCGTCTGGGTAGCCTCCAACCTGATGGCATGAATATTGACTTCTCAAACTTCTGCTAATGCCCCACCTCCCCCTCGTACCCCATCCTTTATTTATTTATATATACACATTCTTTTTCTCTCTCTCCTTTTTCTCCCTCTGTCCCTCTCACTATACCCCTTGCCCATCCTCTGGGTTTTCCCCCCTCCCCCTTTTCTTTCTCCCTAGGCCTCCTGTCCCATGATCCTCTCATATCCCTTTTGCCAATCACCTGTCCAGCTCTTGGATCCATCCCTTCCCCCCCCCACCCCATCTTCTCCTATCATTTCGGATCTCCCCCTCCCCCTCCCACTTTCAAATCTCTTACTAGCTCTTCTTTCAGTTAGTCCTGACGAAGGGTCTCAGCCTGAAATATCGACTGCACCTCTTCCTAGAGATGCTGCCTGGCCTGCTGCGTTCACCAGCAACTTTTATGTGTGTCTCTCTATGCCACTTAATTTAAATTTATGCCACGTGGTTTTGACTGCCAAGGGAAATAAGTTTTACCTATTCAAAGTTCAAAGTTAATTTACTATTATAGAACGTACGTCACCATATACACTGCCAGTGATTAGTGATGTTCCACAAGCGTCAGCTTGATGGGATTTTGTGGCCAAGTTTGCAGATGATGTGAAGATAGGAGGAGAGGCAGGTAGTGTTGAGAAAGTAGAGAGTCTACTGAAGGACTTGATAGATTGGGAAAATGGGCAAAGGAGTGGCTGATGAAATATAGTGTGACGGGGTCCTGAATTACCCCAATGAACTGTGCTTGTTATTAAGAGATAGAGTTGTTCAACACCAGACACCTTGTTATAAGAGAGAGAGAGAGGCGAAGCTTGCTTGGAGATGGTGTTATGGTTTCTGTGCAGCATGTTTACACTTTGTAAGGACAGTGGTGGCTTCTGTATCCTTACAGAGAGAGAAGGGAGGGGCTACTTGATGGGCAGCTGGTGTTCAGCACGGTGCGATAAATAGAAGGCCAGTTGATAGACTGACACATGGTTTTGGATACTGAATGAGCTTTGTTGTGCCCACAGAAATTGGTGGGTTTTTGGAGGATCGATCAGTGCTCTCGCAGTGTGAAAGGGTGTGACCAGTGGGGAGTTATTCGTGTGTCCAATCCTCGCCTAGGTTGATAATTCCACCACAGAAGAATGGCCCCCTTTGTTGTGGTCACATTCGGTGACTTATAAAGGAATTCGGAGGACAACGGGAAAATCGATGGTGTCAGCTCACCTGAAGACTCAAATCTCTCCCTCTCTCTCTCCATTATTACTCAACTCAATACCACGAACTGAACTGAACCTTACTCATCACCGTAAGACTGTATCCATTTACACCTAGACTTGAAGAAGCTTGGTTTTTATATTTCCACACTTATTTGATATATCTGCATTTATATTACTGTATTGTGTAGTTACTAATAAATACCATTAGTTAATAGCAATACCAGATTCCAAAGTGTTTTCTATTTCTGCTGGATCTTTAACCCGTCACGGAGTATGTGACAATAATGTAGGGAAGTGTATGGTCATACACTCTGGCAGAAAGAGTGAAGGTGTATACTGTTTCCTAAATGGGGAGAAAATTCAAAAATCAGAGGTGCAAAGGGACTTGTGCAGTATTCCCTAAAGATTAACTTGCAGGTTGTGTTGGTGGTAAGAAGGAAAATGCAAAGTTAGCATTCATTTTGAGAGGATTAGAACATGAGCAAGGAAGTGATGTTGAGGGTTTATGAGGTATTGGACAGATCACACTTTGAGTATTGTGAGCAGTTTGGGCCCCCTTATCTGAATATGGATGTGCTGACATTGAAGAGGGTTCAGAGGAGGTTCATGAAAATTATTCTGGGAATAAGGGGTTAATCTATGAGAAGGATTTGATGGCTCTGGGCCTGTACTCACTGGTTGGTTTGTTGTTCGTCCATTGTTGACGTCGAGGACCTCGACACCATAATGATGGTGTCGAGACTAGCGCGTGATTTGGATTTAAAGTGAGGGAGAGTTGCGCAGCGTCAGCCTCACTCTCTCTTCCCAATTCCCATCTGGGTCCAGTGGCAAGACAGAGTCTAGACAGCTGGAGATGGGACTAGGCGCAGTGGATGACCAAGACGTCTTCTTTGTCTTGTCCTGCTCTACACGTTCCACGACGCTTGCAGAGACCGCCTTCTTGACCGTTGCACCTTCCATTGGTCTCGTCCGCTCAATCCGCCGGAGTCAGTCTTCACATGCTGGGATAGACAACTCCCTATCTCACCGAGGGTTTGAGACCCGTCGGCTACCCTCACCTGGTTTAGCCAGCTTGTCGAAGCCGTTGCCCGGGGTGTGGCCGCTGTCGCATGCAAACAGCTACGAGGAGCCACAGGTGAGGGCTGAGTGCCAGGTGGAGACCAAAGGTGGACTAACCGCCCTGAAAAGGACGCAACATGTTCCCCCACCAGAGGTGCTACCCCTCCCTGACACCTGAACTTGCTAGCGCTTAGAGAAAAGGGGGGGGGGATCTAATTGAAACCTATCGACTATTGAAAGGCCTACAGAGCATTGATGTAGAGAGGATGATTCCAATAGTGGGTGTGTCTAGGACCAAAGGGCGTAGTCCCAAAATAGAGGGGCATCTATCTAGAACAGATGTGAGGAAGAATTTCTTTAGCCATAGGGTGGTGAATCTGTGGAATTCATTGTCACATCTGTGGAGGCCATGTTGTAGAGTATATTTAAAGTGGAGGTTGGTAGGTTCTTGATTAGTCAGGGCAATATAGGTTACAGGGAGAAGGCAGGGAATGGGACTGAGAGGGATAATAAATCAGCCATGATGGAGTAGTAGGTAGCCTTGATGGGCTGAATGGACGGATTCTGCTCCTATGTCTTATGGTCTTACACTACCCTGAGACTGATCTTCCGCAAGTATTCACAGTAGAACAAAGAAATACAATATAATCTATGAAAAAGCTGCATACAAACACAAACTGACAAACAACCAAATACACAGAAAAACAAATAATATAAATAAGTATACTCTGAACATTAGTATAGTCCTTGAAAGTGAGTGCTTGGATTGTGTTGAGTGATCAGTTCAGTGTTGAGGTTAGTGAAGCTGGTTCAGGAGTCTGTTGGTTGTAGGGTAATAACTGTTCCTGAACCTGCTGCTGTGGGACCTGAAGCTTCTTTTGTCATGGTGGCTGTAACTTTATACATCTCATTTAAATCTTTCCTTAACTTCCTCTGCTCTACAAGGAACAACTGCGTTTTATCCAATCTTGCAGTTACAACTTCCCAGCGTTGGCACCATCTTTCCATAAATCAACCACACCCTCCCCAGAGCAAACAGACATGACCAGAGTTGTATGCAGTAGTAAAGCTGTGGTAAACTGTGTGTATATTTCTCGTATCTCCTCCATGCACTTCACATTTATTGTTTTGGCTAATGAAAAAATAAATTTGTATTCTACTTTAACAACATTATTGATCTGTCCTGAGGTCCCCTGTTTCTCCAATACACCCAAAATTCTCCCATTTTTGTACATTCCATTTTCTTGTTGTGCATTTTTAACTGCACAATGTCACAAATCTCTGGATCACATTTAATTTGCCAATTTTCTGTCCAATCGACAATACTGTGCAAAAGTCCTGGGCACATGAAAAAAATCTGTAAAGTGAAGATGCTTTCAAATATAGTGAAATGAAAAGTTTCAAATGTCAAAAAATTTACTAAAAAAGCAGTAAATAGTATTACAGTAAATCAAATCAATATATGGTGTAACCACCCTTTGCCTTTAAAACTGCAACAAGTCTCTTAGGTGCACACTGTTGTGCAGTTTAATAAGAAAATCAGCTGGTAGATTGTTTCAAGCAGCTTGGAGAACTTGGCATTGTTGTTCTGCAGACATTGACTGTATCAATTGCTCTTTTGTCTCCCAGTAATCCCAGACAGCCTCGATATTGTTGAGATCAAGGCTTTGTCTGAGGCTCCGGAGGGTTCCTGTGCTGTGGAAGACGTCCTGCCTTGTCCCTGTGCCGAAGACGCCGCGCCCCAGCAGCCTCAATGACTACAGACTGGTGGCATTGACCTCCCACATCATGAAGACCCTGGAGAGACTTGTTCTGGAGCTGCTCCAGCCTATGGCCAGGCCACACTTAGATCCCCTCCAGTTTGCCTACCAGCCCCGACTAGGAGTTGAGGATGCCATCGTCTACCTGCTGAACCGTGTCTATGCCCACCTGGACAAGCCAGCGAGCACTGTGAGGGTCATGTTTTTTGACTTCTCCAGTGTGTTCAACACCATCCGCCCTGCTCTGCTGGGGGAGAAGCTGACAGCGATGCAGGTGGATGCTTTCCTGGTGTCATGGATTCTTGATTATCTGACTGGCAGACCCCAGTACGTGTGCTTGCAACAGTGTGTGTCCGACAGAGTGATCAGCAGCACTGGGGCTCCACAGGGGACTGTCTTGTCTCCCTTTCTCTTCACCATTTACACCTCGGACTTCAACTACTGCACAGAGTCTTGTCATCTTCAGAAGTTTTCTGATGACTCTGCCATAGTTGGATGCATCAGCAAGGGAGATGAGGCTGAGTACAGGGCTATGGTAGGAAACTTTGTCACATGGTGTGAGCAGAATTACCTGCAGCTTAATGTGAAAAAGACTAAGGAGCTGGTGGTAGACCTGACAAGAGCTAAGGTACTGGTGACCCGTTTCCATCCAGGGGGTCAGTGTGGACATGGTGGAGGATTACAAATACCTGGGGATACGAATTGAAAATAAACTGGACTGGTCAAAGAACACTGAGGCTGTCTACAAGAAGGGTCAGAGCTGTCTCTTTTTCCTGAGGAGACTGAGGTTCTTTAACATCTGCCGGACGATGCTGAGGATGTTGTATGAGTCTGTGGTGGCCAGTACTATCATGTTTGCTGTTGTGTGCTGGGGCAGCAGGCTGAGGGTAGCAGACACCAACAGAATCAACAAACTCATTCGTAAGGCCAGTGATGTTGTGGGGATGGAACTGGACTCTCTGATGGTGGTGTCTGAAAAGAGGATGCTGTCCAAGTTGCATGCCATCTTGGACAATGTGTCCCATCCACTACATAATGTACTGGTTGGGCACAGGAGTACATTCAGCCAGAGACTCATTCCACCGAGATGCAACACAGAGCGTCATAGGAAGTCATTCCTGCCTGTGGCCATCAAACTTTACAACTTCTCTCTTGGAGGGTCAGACACCCTGAGCCAATAGGCTGGTCCTGGATTTATTTCATAATTTACTGGCATAATTTACATATTACTATTTAACTATTTATGGTTCTATTACTATTTAATTATTTATGGTGCAACTATAACGAAAACCAGTTTCCCCTGGGATCAATAAAGTATGACTATGACTATGACTATGACTAGAGGATATACCACCTGAGACCAAATAAAAAAACTCTAAGGTGCCTAAGAGTTTTGCATAATCTATACCATATGCACACTCAGTGGCCACTTTATTAGTTACACTTGTAAACCTGCTTGTTAATGTAAATATCTAATCAGCTAATTGTAGCAGCAACTCAATGTATAAAAGCTTGCAGACATGAGCAAAAGGTTCAGACCAAACAGAATGGGGAAGAAATGTGATCTAATTGACTTTGACTGTGGATGATTATTCACGCCAGATGGAGTGGTTTGAGTATCTCAGAAACTGCTGATCTCATGGGATTTTCATGCATAACAGTCTCTAGAGAATGGTGCGAAAAAGCAAAACAAAAATTCTGTGAATGGCAGTTCTGTGGGTGAAAACATCATCTTAATGGCAAAGGTCAGAGGAGAAATGCCAAAACAGTAACTCAAATAATCATGCAGTCATTTCAAAATGCATAACATGTTGAACCTTGAGTGGGTGGGCTATAACAGCAGAATACTATGAACATAAACTAAGTGGCCACTTTATTATGTACAGGAGGTAAACAATGTATATATTTCTGCAATGTAAAGCTTTCTTCTTCACTGGAGCACACGCATAAATGCTGGAGGAACCCAGCAGCCCAGGCAGCATCTATGGAAAAGAGTAAGCTGTCATTGTTTTGAGCCAAGATCATTCATTAGGACTGGAGAAAAAAAAATGAGAAGTCAGAGTAAGAAGCTGGGGGGAAGGAAGGAGGAAATACAAGGCAGTAGGCGATTAGGATGAAACCGAAAGGGGGGAGGAGTGAAAGAAAAAGCTGGGAAGTCATTTGGTAAAATAAATAAAGAGCCAGAGAAGGGGAAATCTGTTGTGAAAAGACAGAAGGCCATAAAAAAAAGGGAAGGGCGAGGTGATGGGCAGGGAAGGAGATAAGGTAAGAGCGGGAAATGGGAATGGGGAATGAAGAGGGGGGGCATTACCGGAAGTCCGACAAATTGATGTTTAAGCCATCAGGTTGGAGGCTACCGAAATGGAATATAAAGTGTTGCTCCTTCAACCTGAGTGTGGCCTCATTGCAGCAGTAGAGGAGGCCATGGACTGACATGTCAGAATGAGACTGGGAAGTAGAATTTAAAAAGTAGTCTTTCTAAAATTCATGAAATCCTTATCAAATACACTGCCCTATTAACTCTTATTAACCACTTGAAGAATTCAATCAAGTTAGACAGTCATGATCTCATCCTAATAAATCCACAATGATTTGCCCTGATCAACCTGTACTTTTTAAAACGAAATTTGTACTGTTTGTTCTAATAGTTTTCTATATAATTATTTGCTTTATCACTTTTAAGCAAAAGGACGACATTATCCATCTACAATCTTCCAGCACAAAGAGGATTGGAAAGTTTTAGTCTGTCTTTGAAAAGCCTGGGATCATTCAGAGCAAGTTATTCTTTTTCAGATATATGTTTCCTTTCAATTTTTATCCTATCAGATACATTAACGTCCTTTTTTGTGAAAAGATAAGCAAAATATTTTCAGAACTTTATGCCCGTCAGTTTGTTGGTTCTGATGTTGTTTGATGAAGTGGCAGTGTAGCATAGTGGTTAGCACAATGCTTACAGTACCAGTGATCCGGGTTCAATTCCCACCGCCGTCTGTAAGGAGTTTGTGCATTCTCCCCGTGACCTCTTACATTTCCTCCCACAGTCTGTTTGGTAGGTTAATTGGGAATTGTAAATTGTTCCATGATTAGGCTAGAGTTAAATTGGGGGTTGCTGGGCAGTGCAGCTCAAAGAGCCGGAAGGGCCAATGTATACCATGCTGTATCTGAAAGAAATAAAGAATAAAGAAATATACTTACAAAACAAATTTGGGTTTTCTTTAACTTGCTAATGTTTTTTCATACTCAGTTTGGTTTCAATGAAACCTATGAATACTATCTTGTTATTCCTTTCCTTGTTATCACAGAATAACCAATTTCATAGGGTTAGCCGGTGTCAATAGATTTCATTCTATTCATGATTTCCCTTTTAATTTAACTCCAGCAATTTCTATATTTGTTTAAGCTTTTCAATGTATTAAGTGCTTGGTATCTGATATAATTTTTCCTGGTTTGCCTTCCCTGCCACTAATGCATCTTATCATCCAGGGTATTGTACTTAAGGCATCAAAAACTGCTTTGTAGTAATGTTATTTGACATTTTAAGCAACATATAAAGAGCATGTCATGTAAAGAATGCTTGATGGCTCTGGCCTGTATTCACTGGAACTCAGAAGAATGAGGGGATGACCTAATTAAAACCAGTTGAATGTTGAAAGGCCTCAATAAAGTGGGTGTGGAGAGGTTGTTTCCTATGGTGGTAGAGTCTAGGAACACAGCCTTGGAATAGAGTGGCGTCCTTATAGAATGGATATGAAGAGGAATTTCTTTAGCCAGAGAGCAGTGAGTCTGGAATTCATTGCCACAGATGGCTGTGGAGGGCAAGTCTTTATGTATATTTAAGGCAGAGGATGATAAATTCTTGATTGGTCAGGGCATGAAGGGATATGGGGAGAAAGCAGGAAATTGGGGCCGAGAAGAAAAATTAGATTGACCATGATGAAATGGCGGAGCAGATTCAATGGGCCAAAATGGCCTAATTCTGCTCCTATATCTTATAACGTGGTTGGTCAAGTGACCATTGTTTAGATATGAAACTAAGCTTTAAGGAATGTCTTGTGGATAGACAGATGCAGATGTGTTTAGCAAAGTAGTTCAAGATGCTGCACAGGTGTGATGGGTAAACAGGACAAGTAAATGTGTTCAATAAGGTATAGCTACTCATGTGCAAATAAGCAGATAGGAATGAAATATATGAGAAGGAAAGCAGTATTTTAATGTCTCTTTCAAAGTAATAATTCACCTACAGCAAGAAAAAAAGGACATTTTTTCTGTGAAAATTACTTTGACTTTTTCAATTTTTATCGCTATATTTCATTAAATGATTTTTAATTGGTTGTAAAATGTATCTGGTTTTCCAGATGGTAAAAAGCAAAATGTCTTTAAATTTGGACCAGAATTAAACCAATCTATCATGTTAAATAAATGAGAACCGAATTTGCAGTGGCAAAGTTTGGAAAAGAGAATCAATGTTTCAAAGAACAATTTTTTTTTAAAAAAGCGCATATACCAATATACTTTAATAAGCAGTCTACTGCAGATTTATGTTTCAAACATTTAAGTATGAAACATTTCAAAATTTTGTAACAAGATGGACGGAGTGAAAGGAAAATCCCATGTGCTTTCTGCATTTGCTACCAATTCTTTGAAACCATCATTTATGAAGCACAATATGCTTCAAGAAAGCAAAAAAGCTGAACCACTATCAGACTTGTGTTGTTATTGCAGAGTTCTAAGAGTTAACCTAAAAGTATCTATCTCAGACAAAGTTTACAGAGGCTGCTGTAGGTAGTCATAAACAGTGCATATGACATATGTCCAAGTCCAAAAGGTCAGTGATCAGTGTCATTCACAAGAACACAATCTATTAATCCACCTCCTCAATGGTTGGGCCTGAGGAATTGACACGTCCAGCCTGAGAGCCAAAAGAAGACTCAGGGGCTGCTCCTTGGTACAGCTTGGTAATGATGGGATTGCAAACTTTTTCCAGCTCTTTCTGCTTGTGCTCAAACTCCTCCTTCTCTGCCATCTGATTCTTCTCCAGCCATGCTATTGTCTGGTTGCACAGGTCAATGATCTTTGTCTTGTCTTCTTCACTGACCTTATTCCTTAAATTTGCATTCTCCACAGAGCCCTTCATGTTGAAGGCATAGGACTCCAGGGAGTTCTTGGCTGCAATCTTCTGCCGCTGCATTTCATCCTCATTCTTGTACTTCTCTGCATCTTGCACCATCCTGTCAATTTCCACCTTACTCAGCCTGCCCTTGTCGTTGGTGATGGTGATCTTGTTTGTTTTCCCGGTGCTCTTGTCAACAGCAGAGACATTGAGAATGCCATTAGCGTCAATATCGAAGGTCACCTCAATCTGGGGTACGCCACGAGGAGCGGGAGGGATGCCACTCAACTCAAACTTGCCCAGAAGGTTGTTGTCCTTGGTCATGGCTCTCTCGCCTTCAAACACCTGAATAAGGACCCCAGGCTGGTTATCAGAGTAGGTGCTGAAGATCTGGGTCTGCTTGGTGGGGATGGTGGTGTTACGCTTGATAAGGGTGGTCATGACTCCACCTGCCGTCTCCAGCCCCAATGACAGAGCAGCAACATCCAGGAGTAGCAGATCCTGAACATTCTCCGACTTGTCGCCCATCAGAATGGCTGCCTGGACAGCTGCCCCATAGGCCACGGCCTCGTCGGGGTTGATGCTCTTGTTCAGCTCCCTACCGTTGAAGAAATCTTGCAGCAGCTTCTGGATCTTGGGGATTCGGGTGGAGCCTCCGACCAGGACAATTTCATGGATCTGGGATTTGTCCAGCTTGGCATCTCTCAGGGCTTTCTCCGCTGGCTCCAGAGTGCCCCTGAACAGGTCAGAATTCAGCTCCTCAAAGCGAGCCCTGGTGATTGAGGTGTAGAAATCAATGCCGTCAAACAGAGCATCAATCTCAACATCACTCTGGGTGCTGGAAGACAGCGTTCTCTTTGCTCTCTCACAGGCCGTCTGCAGCCTCCTCACCGCTCTCTTGTTCTGGCTGATGTCTTTCTTGTATTTTCGCTTGAGCTCCTCAATGAAGTGATTGACCATGCGGTTGTCAAAGTCCTCTCCTCCCAGGTGGGTATCTCCAGCTGTTGATTTCACTTCAAAGATACCGTCATCGATGGAGAGAATGGACACATCGAAGGTGCCACCACCCAGGTCAAAGATGAGAACATTATGCTCCCCTTTACCTTTCTTGTCCAGACCATAGGCAATGGCAGCTGCTGTTGGCTCATTGATGACACGCAGGACATTGAGACCAGCTATCACACCAGCATCTTTGGTTGCCTGGCGTTGGGAGTCATTGAAGTAAGCCGGAACGGTGATGACAGCGTTGGTGACATTGTAGCCAAGGTAAGCCTCAGCAATTTCCTTCATCTTGGTCAGCACCATGGAGGAGATTTCTTCTGGGTAAAATGTCTTATTCTGCCCCTTGTGCTCCACCTTCACCTTTGGCTTCCCCGCATCACTCACCACCTGGAAGGGCCAGTGCTTCATGTCGGAATGCACCGTCGGGTCATCAAACCTTCTCCCGATGAGCCGTTTGGCATCAAAGATGGTGTTGGCGGGGTTCATTGCCACCTGGTTCTTGGCTGCATCACCGACGAGCCTCTCCGTGTCGTTGAAGGCCACATAGCTGGGGGTGGTGCGGTTGCCCTGGTCATTGGCGATGATCTCCACTTTGCCATGCTGGAACACCCCTACACAGGAGTAAGTAGTGCCCAGATCTATCCCGATGGCTAATGCTTTTGATCCAGGCATATCTGTCTCTCAGGTAATGTCATCTATATTCCGTCTTCTCTGCTGTTGCAATGGATTCTACAACTTTCAGTGCGTCTCTTCCCCAATAACGCCTTTCCTGAAGTATGATATTTCGCTTCCCACCGTCCTTTTGCGTGGCGGCAGCTCAGTGTCGTAGGCGGCGCTCTGATTGTTATTGCCGCCGGCAGCAGCCAATCAGGGCGCAAGGTGTTAAGATCATTCCCGAGGTTTGGGGCGGGTTTCGGGGCTGTGACCAATGGCAGCGTGACTGGACACCCGGAGCCGGAGAAGATGAAAATTGCGAGTGGGCGAGAGTTGCGGAAAGCTGGTGAGGTGCGAGATCTTCTATTATCAGGTCAATTTACTCATCTAGTGAAGAGCGATACACACTCCGCCCGCAGATAGTGTAGATATTGGAAATCTAAAATAGAAACAGAGACATAGCAAGCCTGGCTGCTTTATTGAAAGTAGAAACTTTGTATATGCTTCTGGTCCATTACCTTTCCTCAGGGCTTGCAAAAGCCACCTGAATTCCCCATGTCACTCCTACCTCTCTTTACTTTTGACCTGATGTACTGTTCCAACAAGTTCCAAGTTAGGCTTGAGGTACAACTTTCCAGTTTTAGTGAAACCTATTGCTGCTTTCCAGACTCAATAAGAACTAGGAGTAGGCTCCTTACATTCCTAACATCAGAATCAGAATCAGGTTTAATAATATTGGCATGTGTTGCGACATTTGTTGTTATGTGGCAGCAGTACGTTGCAATCAATGTTCCCTCTAACTTGCAATTTCTGAGAAGCAAGATCTCCAGGGTAGTAATTACTGGATTGCTACTGCTGCCATGTGCCAGTGAGGGTAGGAACAGGATGACTTGTCAGATAAATAGATGGCTGAGAAGCTGGCTCAGGAGGTAGTGCGTCAGGTTCTTAAATCATTGGAATCTCTTCTGGGGGATGTATGACTTGTACAAAAGGGACAAGTTTCACCTGAACCTGAGGGGCACGAATATTCTCGTGGGCAGGTTTGTTAGAACTGTTGGGGAAGGTTTAAGCTAATTTGGCAGGGGAATGGGAACTGGAATGAAGGGACTTAGGATAGGACCTTTAGAGGAAAGTGATCATGATATGATTGAATTCACCCTGAAATTTGAGAAAGAGAAGCTAAAGTCAGGTGTATCAGATGGAGTAAAGGATCAGTGCAGTATCAGTGTAAATGTATCATTGGAGTAAAGGGAATTACAGAGACATGAGAAAGGAGTAGGCCAAAATTAATTGGAAAAGAACACTGGCAGGGATGATGGCAGGACAGCAATGGCTGGTATCTCTGGAAGCAAATTAGAAGGCACAGGATATATACATCCTAAAGAGGAAGAAGTATTCTAAAGGAAAGATGACACAACTGTAGCTAACAAGAGAAGACAAAGCCAACATAAAAGCCAAAGAGAGAACATATAATTTCACTTTTCAACATAATTGTATAAGGGCTAAGAGAGTTGTAAAAGAGCACCTGAAGGCTTTCTGTGTCAATGCAAGGAGCATTCGTAATAAGGTGGATGAATTGAAAGTGCAGATTGTTATTAATGATTATGATATAGTTGGGATCACAGAGACATGGCTCCAGGGTGACCAAGGATGGGAGCTCAACGTTCAGGGATATTCAGTATTCAGGAGGGATAGACATGAAGGAAGGGGAGGTGGGGTGGCGTTGCTGGTTAAAGAAGAGACTAACGCAATATAAAGGAAGGACATAAGCCGGGAAGATGTGGAATCGATATAGGTAGAGCTGCGTAACACTAAGGGGCAGAAGACGCTGGTGGGAGTTGTGTACAGGCCACCTAACAGTAGTAGTGAGGTCGGAGATGGTAATAAACAGGAAATTAGAAATGTGTGCAATAAAGGAACAGCAGTTATAATGGGTGACTTCAATCTACATGTAGATTGGGTGAACCAAATTGGTAAAGGTGCTGAGGAAGAGGATTTCTTGGAATGTATGCGGGATGGTTTTTTGAACCAACATGTCGAGGAACCAACTAGAGAGCAGGCTATTCTGGACTGGGTTTTGAGCAATGAGGAAGGGTTAATTAGCAATCTTGTCGTGAGAGGCCCTTTGGGTAAGAGTGACCATAGTATGGTGGAATTCTTCAATAAGATGGAGGGTGACATAGTTAATTCAGAAACAAAGGTTCTGAACTTAAAGAGGGGTAACGTTGAAGGTATGAGACGTGAATTAGCTGAGATAGACTGGCAAATGACACTTAAAGGATTGACGGTGGATATGCAATGGCAAGCATTTAAAGGTTGCATGGATGAACTACAACAATTGTTCATCCCAGTTTGGCAAAAGAATAAATCAAGGAAGGTAGTGCACCCGTGGCTGACAAGAGAAATTAGGGATAGTATCAATTCCAAAGAAGAAGCATACAAATTAGCCAGAGAAAGTGGCTCACCTGAGGACTGGGAGAAATTCAGAGTTCAGCAGAGGAGGACAAAGGGCTTAATTAGGAAGGGGAAAAAAGATTATGAGAGAAAACTGGCAGGGAACATAAAAACTGACTGTAAAAGCTTTTATAGGTATGTAAAAAGGAAAAGACTGGTAAAGACAAATGTAGGTCCCCTACAGACAGAAACAGGTGAATTGATTATGGGGAGCAAGGACATGGCAGACCAATTGAATAATTACTTTGGTTCTGTCTTCACTAAGGAGGACATAAATAATCTTCCAGAAATAGTAGGGGACAGAGGGTCCAGTGAGATGGAGGAACTGAGTGAAATACATGTTAGTAGGGAAGTGGTGTTAGGTAAATTGAAGGGATTGAAGGCAGATAAATCCCCAGGGCCAGATGGTCTGCATCCTAGAATGCTTAAGGAAGTAGCCCAAGAAATAGTGGATGCATTAGTGATAATTTTTCAAAACTCGTTAGATTCTGGACTAGTTCCTGAGGATTGGAGGGTGGCTAATGTAACCCCACTTTTTAAAAAAGGAGGGAGAGAGAAACCGGGGAATTATAGACCGGTTAGCCTAACGTCGGTGGTGGGGAAACTGCTGGAGTCAGTTATCAAAGATGTGATAACAGCACATTTGGAAAGCGGTGAAATCATCGGACAAAGCCAACATGGATTTGTGAAAGGAAAATCATGTCTGACGAATCTCATAGAATTTTTTGAGGATGTAACTAGTAGAGTGGATAGGGGAGAACCAGTGGATGTGGTATATTTGGATTTTCAAAAGGCTTTTGACAAGGTCCCACACAGGAGATTAGTGTGCAAACTTAAAGCACATGGTATTGGGGGTAAGGTATTGATGTGGACGGAGAATTGGTTAGCAGACAGGAAGCAAAGAGTGGGAATAAACGGGACCTTTTCAGAATGGCAGGCGGTGACTAGTGGGGTACCGCAAGGCTCAGTGCTGGGACCCCAGTTGTTTACAATATATATTAATGACTTGGATGAGGGAATTAAATGCAGCATCTCCAAGTTTGCGGATGACACGAAGCTGAGTGGCAGTGTTAGCTGTGAGGAGGATGCTAAGAGGATGCAGAGTGACTTGGATAGGTTGGGTGAGTGGGCAAATTCATGGCAGATGCAATTTAATGTGGATAAATGTGAAGTTATCCACTTTGGTAGCAAAAATAGGAAAACAGATTATTATCTGAATGGTGGCCGATTAGGAAAAGGGGAGGTGAAACGAGATCTGGGTGTCATTATACACCAGTCATTGAAAGTGGGCATGCAGGTACAGCAGGCGGTGAAAAAGGCGAATGATATGCTGGCATTTATAGCGAGAGGATTTGAGTACAGGAGCAGGGAGGTACTACTGCAGTTGTACAAGGCCTCGGTGAGACCACACCTGGAGTATTGTGTGCAGTTTTGGTCCCCTAATCTGAGGAAAGACATCCTTGCCATAGAGGGAGTACAAAGAAGGTTCACCAGATTGATTCCTGGGATGGCAGGACTTTCATATGAAGAAAGACTGGATGTACTGGGCTTGTACTCGTTGGAATTTAGAAGATTGAGGAGGGATCTGATTGAAACGTATAAAATCCTAAAGGGATTGGACAGGCTAGATGCAGGAAGATTGTTCCCGATGTTGGGGAAGTCCAGAACAAGGGGTCACAGTTTGAGGATAAAGGGGAAGCTTTTAAGGACCGAGATTAGGAAAAACTTCTTCACTTAGAGTGTGGTGAATCTGTGGAATTCTCTGCCACAGGAAGCAGTTGAGGCCAGTACATTGGCTATATTTAAGAGGGAGTTAGATATGGCCCTTGTGGCTATGGGGATCGGGGGTATGGAGGGAAGGCTGGGGCGGGGTTCTGAGTTGGATGATCAGCCATGATCATAATAAATGGCGATGCAGGCTCGAAGGGCCGAATGGCCTACTCCTGCACCTATTTTCTATGTTTCTATAATAAAGCAAAAACAGTGGGAATTTAGATGATAGGGAAGCTTTTAATAACAAACAAACGGTAACTAAGAAGTCATTAAGAAGGTAAAGATGGAATATGAAAGTTAGCTAGCCAGTCTCTCTCTCTCTAGCTATCCATCCCATAGGATGATGATGGTTCGTTTCAGTCAGTTAGTGGGGTTTATACCCCACTCCTCAGAAAGGAACTGCGTGTGCGTGAATAGATTTTAGGTGAGTGGGGGGTTGTGCAGGTCCAGACCCACCCTCTCGATATCCCCCCCCCGGATCCAGCAGCATGGTGGGGTCCAAGACGGCTGGGGGAAGTTCTGTTACAGTGAATGATCAGACCAAGCTTCGATGCATGGGATGCCCTTTCCGTGCTTCACGGCATGTGTTTGCTAGATGGCCATTGACCCTACGAGAAGGTTCATCCGCCCTTTGACAGGTCTTGTTTTTCATCCTGCAGGGTGTCTAGCAGCATGGTTTCCTCAAGGGAAAATCTTGCCTGATGATCCTGTTGGAATTCTTTGAGGAGGTTACGAGTAGGATAGATACAGGGGTTGCAGAGGATGTTGTATATTTGGACTTTCAGAAGGCCTTGGACAAGGTGCCACAAATGAAGCTGCTTACCATGTTAAGAGCCTATGATATTACAGGAAAGTTACTGACATGCTTAGAGCATTTTCTGATTGGTAGGAGGCAGCAAGTGTTAACAAAAGGATCCTTTTCTGGGTGGCTGCCAGTAACCGATGGTATTCTGCAAGGGTTGTTGTTAGAATTGCTTCTTTTTAATGCTGTATATAAATTATTTAGATGATGGAATAGATGGCTTTGTGCCAAGTTTTCAGTTGATATGAAAATTGGTGAAAGGGCAGGTAGTATTGAGGAAACAGGTAGACTGCACAAGGATTTAGACAGATTAGGAGAATGGGCAAGAAAATAGCAAATGAAATATAAGGTTGGAAAATGCATGGTCATGAACTTTGGCAGAAGAAATAAATGCGCAGACTATTTTATAAATCAGAGAAAAATTCTAAAAATCTGAGATGCAAAGGGACTTGCGAGTCCTTGTGCAGAACACCCTCAAGGTTAACTTGCAGGTTGAGTCAGTGGTGAGGAAGGCAAGTGCAATGTTAGTACTCGTTTCAAGAGGTCTAGAATACAAAAGCAGATGTGGTGCTGAGTCTTTATAAGGCACTGGTGAGGCCTTCTCTTAAGAACTGTGAACAGTTTGGGTTCCTTATCTAAGAAATGATGTGCTGGCATTGGGGAGGGTTCAGAGGAGATTCACAAGGAATGAAAAGGTTATCATATGAGGAATGTTTGACGGCTCTGGGTCTGTACTCACTGGAATTTAGAAGGAGGGGATCTCATTGAAACCTTTCGGATGTTCAAAGGCCTAGACAAAGTAGATGTAGAAACGATGTTTCCCATGGTGGGCAGTCTCCAACAAGAGGGCTCAGCCTCAGGGTAGAGGGGCATCCATTTAAAACAGAGATGCAGAGAAATTTCTTTAGCCAGAGGGTGGTAAATTTGTTACCACAGGCAGCTGTGGAGGCCAGTTCATTGGGTGTATTTAAAGAGGAGATTGATAGGTTCTTGATTGGCCACGGCATCGTTATGGAGAGAAGGCTGGGAAGTGGGGCTCAGGAGGGGAAAGAAGGATCAGCCATGATTGAATGGCAGAGCAGACTCAATGGGGCAAATGGCCTAATTCTGCTCCTATGTCTTATGGTCTTATGGTAATGACCAGTGTGCACAAAATTCTTGCGCCGTGCAATTTTTTGCCCAGTGACAACAACATGTGTGCACTGAATAATTTTCTTCGATAAAAACAGTATAAATATGCCAGTTCTAAAATCTGCAGACAAATCATTGAGAACTCCACATTGTCAACATGGTCCACATCAGAAATCGGAAAAAGAAATGTGATTGTGTATAATTGAGAAATATACTTAACATGCCAGTGAGGTAGAGTGGTGCATTTAGAGATTGGATGGTATGATTTGACAGGTCAACAAATACACTCAAAAACTTCTATAGATGTACCATGGAGAACATTCTGACAGGCTGTATCACTGTCTGGTGTTCGGGGGGGCGGGGGGTGCTACACAGGACCGAAAAAAGCTGCAGAGGGTTGTAAATCTAGTCAGCTCCATCTTGGGTACTAGCCTCTTCAGGGAGCGGTGTCTCAGAAAGGCAGCATTCATTATCAAGGACGTCCAGCACCCAGGGCATGCCCATTTCCCACCGTTACCATCAGGTAGGAGGTACAGAAGCCTGAAGGCACACACTCAATGATTCAGGAACAGCTTCTTTCCCTCTGCCATCCGATTCCTAAATGGACATTGAACCCGTAAACACTACCTCACTTTTTTTAATATACAGTATCTGTTTTTTGCATGTTTTTAATCTCTTCAATATATGTATATTACTTATTATTTTTATTTCATTTATTATTTTTTTTACAATATTCTGTATTGAATTGAACTGCTGCTGAGTTAACAAATTTCACGTCACATGCTGGTGATAATAAATCTGATTCTGATTCTGACGTTGTGGGCTTCACAGGGTCGTGGCTGAAAGAAAGTCATAGTTGGGAGTTTAACATCAAGGGATATACTTTATATCGAAAGGTAGGCAGGAAGGCATAGACGGTGGTGTGGCTTTATTAGTAAGAGATGGAATTACATCTTTAGAGAGAGATGACATAGGGTCAAGAATGCCAATCTTTATGGGTGGAGTTAAGAAACTGCAAGGGTAAAAAAAAATATAGGAAATTATATATAGGCCTCCAAAGAGTATCCAAGATGTGGGGTTGAGATTGAAAAGGGAGCTGGAAAAGGCATGTAATAAGGGTAATGTCACAATTGTAATGGGGGACTTCAATATACAAGGATATTGGCAAAATTAGGTGGGTGTCAAATCACATGAGAGGGAATTTGTTGAATGCCTACGAGATGGCTTTTTAGAGCAGCTTGTGCTCAAGCCTGCTGAGGAAAGGCTATCTTAGATTGGTGTTGTGTCATAATCCAGACTGTACTTGTCAGCTTAACGTAAAGGAACCCTTAGAAGGCAGTGATCATAATATGATTGAATTCATACTGCAATTTGAGGGGGAGAAGCACAAGTCAGATATATCAGTATCGCAATGGAATAAAGTAAATTACAGAGGCATGAGAGAGGAGCTTGCCCAGGTGGATTGGAGGGGATACTGGCGGGGATACTGGCAGAACAGAGGTAGCTGAAGTTTCTGAATATAGTTTACAAGGTGCAGGATAGATCTGTCCCACAGAAGAAGTTGTTCTCAAACTGCAGGGCTAGGCAACCGCGGCTGACAAGGGAAGTTAAGGACTGCATAAAAGCCAAGGAAAGGGCATATCAGGTTGCAAAAGTGAGTGGGAAGCTGGATGATTGTGAAACTTTTAAAATCCAACAAAAGGCAACTAAAAAAGCTGTAAGAAGGGAAAAGATGAAATATGAGGGCAAACTAGCTGATAATATAAAGCAGGATACGGAAAGTTTATTTTCAGTTATATAAAGAGCAAAAGGCAAGTGAGACTTGATATTGGGCCACTGGAAAATAATGCTGGTGAGGTAGTAATGGGGGACAAAGAAATGGCAGATGAAAGTACTAAGTACTTTGCTTCATTCTTTACTGTGGAAGACACTAACTGTATGCCAGAGGCCCGTGAGTGTCAGGGAGCAGGAGTGAGTGCCTTTGCTATTACAATGGAAAAAGTGCTGGACAAACTGAAAGGTCTCAAGGTGGATAAGTCAGCTAGACCAGATGGACTAAATCCCAGAGTCCTGAGAGAGGTTGCTGAAGAGATAATGGGTGCATTGGTCATGATCTTTCAAGAATCACTTGATTCTGGCATGGTACCGGAGGACTGGAAAATTGCAAATGTCACTCCACTCTTTAAGAAGAGAGGAAGGCAAAAGAAAGGAACTGATAGGCCAGTTAGCCTAACCTCAGTGGTTGGGAAGGTGTTGGAGTAGGAACGAGGTTTCAGGGTACTTGGATACTAATGATAAAATTAGTCAAAGTCAGCATGTGAAGGGAAATCTTGCCTGACAAATCTGTTAGAGTACTTCGAGGAATTAACAAGCAGGGTGGACAAAAGGGACATAGTGAATGTCATTTACTTAGATTTTCTGAAGGCATTTGATAAGATGCCTCACATGAGGCTGCTTAACAAAATAAGATCCTATGGTATTACCGGAAATATACTGGCATGGATAGAGGAATGGCTGACAGGCAGAAGGCAGTAAGTGGGAATAAAGGGGGCCTTTTCTGGTTGGCTGTCAGGGGTCAGGATTGGGACAGCTACTTTTCACATTGTTTGTCAATGATTTAGATAGTGGAAGTGAATCCTCTCCACAGTACAACTGTAGAAATTTGCGAGTGCCTTTGATGACATAGCAAATCTACTCAAACTCCTATTGATTTCTTGAACCAACCAACATACCCTATTCACTACCTCAGAAAAGCAAAACTTTACACTAAAATGGACCTTGTATTTTTTTTCTGTCCAATTGTTTTCCCTTGAATAATGTTATATAATTTATGACTAATGTATGTTTTTCTTGTGAATGTTTTCTCTGTAAAACCCATAGAACCTGGTGGCATGGTGCGAAGACAATAACCTATCCCTCAACATCAGCAAGATGAAGGAATTGGTTGTTGACTTCAGAAGGAGTAGCGGACCGCATGACCCAATTTACATCAGTGGTGCGCAAGTGAAACAGGTCAAAAGCCTTAAGTTCCTTGGGGCCAATATCACAAATGACTTGACTTGGTCCAACCAAGCAGAGTTCACCGCCAAGAAGGCCCATCAGCACCTTTACTTCCTGAGAAAAGTAAAGAAATTTGGCCTGTCCCTAAAACGCTCACTAATTTTTATACATGCACTGTAGAAAGCATTCTTCTAGGGTGCATCACAACCTGGTATGGAAGCTGTCCTGTCCAAGACCAAAAGAAGCTGCAGAAGATCGTGAACATGGCACAGCACATCACACAAACCAATCTTCCATCCTTGGACTCACTTTACACCGCACGCTGTCGGAGCAGTGTTGCCAGGATAATCAAGGACATGACCCACCCATCCAACACAGTTTTCATCCCTCTTCCCTCCGGAAGAAGGCTCAGGAGCTTGAAGACTCATTCGGCCAGATTTGGAAACAGCTTTTTTCCAACCGTGATAAGACTGCTGAACAGATCCTGACCTGGATCTGGGCCGTACCCTCCAAATATCCGGACCTGCCTCTCGGTTTTTTTGCACTACCTTACTTCCCATTTTTCTTTTTTCTATTTATGATTTATAAATTAAAATTTTAATATTTACTAATTTTTACTATTTTTAATACTTAATATTTGTAATCCAGGGAGTGGGAAGCGCAAAGTCAAATATCGCTGTGATGATTGTACGTTCTAGTATCAATTGTTTGGTGACAATAAGGTGTAAAAATGTGTCTGTGATGGTGCTGCAAGTTATTCATTGCTCAATTTGAGATGAAGGATTTCAGTTTCAAGGTTTGACTAGAAAACCTGGGTTATTCTCCTGGTTTATGTGAGAGATAAATGGGGCCATGATGGGTTTAGGTGGGGTAAATAGAGGGAATTTGTTCTCAGTAGCAGTTAATTCCCTGGAATGTAGGAGATTGAGAGGTGATCTGGTAGATGTATACAAAATTATGAGGGGTATTGACAGAGTGAAAGCATATTGTCTTTTTCCCCCAGGGAGAGGGTGCTAAAAACAAGAGGGCAGAGGTCTACGATCAGAGGGAAAAAAATTAAAACATAACAGAGCAAACAACAGGAATTCTGCAGATGCTGGAAATTCAAGCAACACACATAAATGTTGCTGGTGAATGCAGCAGGCCAGGCAGCATCTCTAGGAAGAGGTGCAGTCAACGTTTCAGGCCGAGACCCTTCGTCAGGACATAACATCAGAGGCAGTTTCCTCATGTTAAAGTTGCACCATAAATAATAAATAGTAATAGAACCATAAATAAATAGTAATATGTAAATTATGCCAGGAAATAAGTCCAGGACCAGCCTATTGGCTCAGGATGTCTGACCCTCCAAGGGAGGAGTTGTAAAGTTTGATGGCCACAGGCAGGAATGACTTCCTATGACACTCTGTGTTGCATCTCGGTGGAATGAGTCTCTGGCTGAATGTACTCCTGTGCCCACCCAGTACATTATGTAATGGATGGGAGACATTGACCAAGATGGCATGCAACTTAGACAGCATCCTCTTTTCAGACACCACCGTGAGAGAGTCCAGTTCCATCCCCACAATATCACTGGCCTTACGAATGAGTTTGTTGATTCTGTCGGTGTCTGCTACCCTCAGCCTGGTGCCCCAGCACACAACAGCAAACATGATAGCACTGGCCACCACAGACTCGTAGAACATCCTCAGCATCGTCCGGCAGATATTAAAGGACGTCAGTCTCCTCAGGAAATAGAGACACTAATGGCCAAATGCAGGCAGTTTGGACAGCTTGCTGGGTCAAACAGGTGGCATGGGTCTTTGGGCTGAAGGATCTGCTTCCAAGCACTGTTCAAGTACTGCATATTACAGAGCACAGAATGTGAGAAAATACAAGGGGGATGAGAGGGACAACTATTTTGTGCAGTGTAATGACGATCTAAAACTCACTACCCATAGCAGAAGCTGAATTAATCAGGTCCTTCAAAGGGAATTGGATAGATAAGAATAAACTCTATGAGTGCAGAGTAAGAGTGGAACAATTAATGCACTAGGAGATGGCATAGACTCAAATGGGCAAATGGCTTTTCCTGAGCAATAATGATGCTGTGCATTAGCTACCATATAAACGAGTGTCAGGTTTTTCAGTCAATTACTTCACTGCTACTTCCCACTGCCCCGGTGCAAGGTTTGATCAATGGGAAGCCATTCCAACCATTTAGGTGTAACCATCAGTTTTAGATCTCAAGGGCAGAGTAGCAAAATAATCAAGTCATCTGGGTTCACTGCCATTATCTGGTCATTAAGGAAATAGATGTTTGTGGAATAGGGTCAGACTTGGTTTTGCTTGGTGGGATGATTTTTAATAGGACCAATCCATGGTGGAGTTCAATTGGAGGGTCAAGTTAGACTCACTCTCTCTCCACTTAAAATGAACTCTTACTGTATAACGCAGAGGTCATCGTTAAATACTGGATGGGCAGCACCATGGTGCAGCTATTGGAGATGCTACCACACAGTGCCAAAGATCCCGAACTTGAGGACTGTGTGGAGTTTGCAAGTTCACCCTGTGACCACGCAGGTTTCCCATAGATGATCCATTTTCCACTTACATTAAAAAAAACATGGGAATTAGTAAGCTAATTGCAACTGTAAATTGGCCCTAGCGTGCAAGCAAGGGTACATCATTGGGGGAGTTGATGGAAATGTGGGTGAAAAATATGACTAATGTAGGTTTAGTACAGATGGGTGGTTGATGGCGCAGGCTTGATCGGCCGAAGAGCCTGTTTCTCAGCAGCTTGAGGTAAAGTATCTTTTTTAAAATGAAACTTGTCTGTTTCTCCATGACTCTCTAAATACAGCAAAGCATGGTGCTTCTAAATACAAAACCATCCAACCAAAATTTGTGATATTCTAAACAACCCTGTCAAGAAATACAGACATGAGCTCAACCGATTGTAGTTGCAGCTATTTTAATATCAGAACAAAGTCATTTACAATCATGCCTTTATTGCAAAAGTAATATTTCTACAACATTGTAATAAAACAGATTGATTTATGTTCCCAAAAATTAAAAAGCTGCTATTAAAAAACAGCTAATTTAGTGCACATTAGTATAAGTTTCCGACGTAATATTTTCAAAGCTGATTGATTGACTGCATTACAAATTTTTGTACTATTGCTATGACATTTGCCCTGAAGCAGCCTCTACACTTCCCATGAGAATGTCAATCAAATGAATTAATGCAAGTTTAAATTAGTTCAGCTACTAATTCCTGTGCCATTCTTACAAGGAATTACTAATGCATGGATGATTGTCTCCATTCTCCTATCTTAAAACCACAATCGAATCCAATTTAGTTGCAATTGGCAGTTTCAGCCCCACAGTATGCACATGGTTAGATTGTTTAAACACTACCAGACAAAGGTGGAACTTACTGCTTGAATTTTAATCGCTTCTTTTTTTGCATATTGTTCAGTAGGTGTTCTGATTTTTGAGTTTTGATGTGCTAGAGCAGTAAATAGAGTGAATGAAAGTTTAGTGCAGTTTTGATGTGTAAATGAAAGATAGATCATTAAGATAGTTGAGAGAAAATGCAAAAAGCACGAGAGAGGAAGAACTGCATGATACACAGAACAGCTTCCTGCTATATTGTCATAGAGTGCACACATGCAAAAGGTAGCTGAGGAACCAGACTGGCATCTTTCCAATGAGATGTTACACAGAAATCCCATCCACCTTCTCCAGTAAATGCAACAGATGGCATGGATGTTATTGCCAGTGCCCTGGTCAATATTTATTCCTCTATCAGTATTACTTGTAATAAATTATTGCCAATTAGCACACTGCTGTTTGCAGGAGAATGCTGTGCACAGATAGGCAACAATCAATAGAAGGTAGTGTCCACCTTCAACGGATAGCAATGACAACAATATCCAAATCCAAAAAATGGATGAATAAAACACTGTAAACATATCATTGGCTTACAAGCACTGAAGAGACACCCAGGATCATGAAAGCTAAGAAACACAAGCCTTTCTTTCACATAAATCATCTGGACTCGCAATGAGGTGGCGCTGCATCTATGCTGCCAATGGTTCAATTAAACTACCAAACTCCAGAAATTATCAGTTCCCGATTCCTGACCCATCCACTATTCCAGGCAATTTCACTAACTTGTTCACATAAAATCAGAATTAAGGATAAACTGGCCAATCTGCCTGAGCTTCATCAAGGTTGCCCCTCCTTAAATAACCTTTTCAACAGATTAAACCTCAAGATTCCACAGTGAAATATTTCTCAAAAGTAGGCAAGCCAAGAGTAGTCAGATGAAAAACAGATCACCACCACTTAAAATGACTACAGGGCAGTCTTGCGGCCACCACAGAACAATTAACATTGTTGATATGTTCCCACAACTAATGATCTTACTTTAAAGACTCTTTATCCTGTTATTTTGTGCTCTCATTATTTATTGCTATTTATATATATTACATTTCAGGAGTTTGTCTTCTATGCTCTTTGCTCTTTCATTGATCCCCTTTACAGTTACTGTTCTATAGATTTGCTGAGTATGCCCACACATGAAGGAATCACAGGGTGTATGTGCTGACATGTATGTACCCTGATAATAAATTTTACTCTGAACTTTGAATCTGCATTTACAGTCTTATAAATGTTATTTAGTATAGGTAGTGGATTACGTCCTTTGGTGTACAGAGTACCATCAATAAGCAAATAGTATAGTCCAACCGTGTTCTCAAATACTTTTAATTTCTTCTCACTGAGGGGTCAACAGTGGAAAGGGTAAACAGTTTGAAGTTCCTGGTGTCAACATCTGAGATATATCCCGAGCCCACCTTACTGATGCAATTATGAAGAAGACACGGCAGTGGCTATATTTCATTAGGAGTTTTGAGGGGATTTGGCATGTCACCAAAGACTCTTAGTAAATTTCCACAGATGCACATGGAGAGCATTTTGACTGGGTTGCCTCGTTGTTTGGTATAGAGGGGCCATTGCACAGGATCATTAAAAAAAAGCTGCAGAGGGTTGTAAACTCAGCCAGCTCCATCATGGGCAGTAACCTCTCCCTCCGAGGACTTCTTCAAAAGGCATTGCTTCAAAGAAAGGCAGCATCCATTATTGAGGAATCTCCCCCCCCCCCCCCAACACTCAGGAGATTCCCTCCTCTCATTGCTACCATAACGGGGTGGTTCAGGAGCTTGAAGAGAGACACTCAGTTCCAGCAGCAGCTTCCTCTCTGCTATCAGCTTTCTAAGTGGTCAATGAACCCATGGACACCACCTCACTATTTTTTGCTTTCTTCTTGCACTGCTTATTTATTTTTTTATATATGTATATGTATAGTATATTTTATGTATTGCCCTGTACTGCTGTCACAAAACAACACATTTTAGAAAATATATCAGTGACAGTAAATCTGATTCTGATGCTTGGGGTCAGTAATGGATAGGGGTGAAGCTAATGGCAGGTGTTTCACTGAATGGCACCTTCAAGTTAAAATGAAGCAGGATGCAATATGGTAACATCATGAGATTGAGCTATATCCTCCTTTCCCTCCCCCCACCTTTTTACTCTGGTGTCTTCCCCCTTCCTTTCCAGTCCTGAAGAAGGGTCAACTGTTAGTCATTTCCATAGACGGTGCCTGATCTGCTGAGCTCCTCCAGCATTTTGCGTGTGTTGCTCTGGATTTCCAGCACCTGCAGAATCTTTTGTGTTTAAGAACAACAGCGCTGCCATGTCATAGCACTAACACACTATGCAATAACACACAAAGTGTCCTAACAAACCCACTGCCAGCAGTGGAGACTGGCTATAATTTGAGTTTTTTTTAAAAAGAGAAATCTATTAGTATTTTTTTTAAGAAAAACGATTGACATTGTGTTAGGAAAGTCATGGGCTGAAGGGCCTGTACTGTTCTAAAAACCATCAACCTCAAAAGATAACTCTTGTGTTTCTCTCCCACCTCCTACAGATGCATTTCTGATTTTATTTCAAGATTTTAGTTTGGAACCAAACTTGAATGTGTCAACAGCAAAGTTATTCAATTATATGCAATGTCCAAGTTAAACATACCCAGACTGCATGAAGATTTGCTTTGCATTACCTCATTTCATGTCCACTTCAGAATACTCCACAATAGCCAGTAATTAATCACCACCACAACCAAATTCTTCCCTGTCCACCCACCTTTTAATAACCAACAGGGAAACTAGTAAGAGATTTTAAGGAAAGATGTAAGGTAGATCTTAAAAAGATCACTGTTGTTAACTCCAAACCAATATGCATCCAGGAAGAACATGTTTAAGGTAATGCAGGTAAGCTGATCCAATATTACTAGAGATTTTAAAAAAGCTAGAGATAAGGATTAAATTTGTCACGTGTACATTGAAACATGCAGTGAAATTTGTTGTTTGGCATCAACGACCAACAGGATTGTGTTGCGGGGAGCCTGCAAGTGTTGCCATACTTCCAGAGGCAACATAGCATGCCCACATCTCAGTAACCTTAATCTGTACACCTTTGGAATATGGGAGGAAACCAGAGCACCTGGAGGAAACCAACATGGTCACAGAGGGAACAAACAAACCCCTTGAGGCAGTGGTGGGAATTGAACCCAGCCTGCTGTCACTGTTATAGTGTTTTACTAACCGTTATGCTACGGTGCCACCCAAACACTGTGGTTAAAGCATCTATGAACCAATACTCCCTAATTTTGTGACACACTACAGAACCGCAGGCAAAGTGCGTGACTGGCCCGCTGGACTGGTCAACTTGTCGAACTCCTCTGGAATTGGTAGCTATAGGAGATTCGGTGAGGGCAGTGGTGACGGGGTGGGGGAGCGGGAAACTACAACATAAAAGTGTAGGGTCAGCAGAGATAAAAAAACAAAATCAAGTGTGCGTTACAGAAGCTGGAGGTTGAACTTGTCGCCCTGAGGAATTTGCGGCTCACTCACAAGTAGAGGTGGTGTAATCTTAGCATCCCCCGGTTGCTCTTGGTCACGTGCAAGCCCGGGTGAAAGAACGGGTAGACCTTCTCGGTGAAGGTGGCATGGAAAGTGAAGAGATGAGAGAAAATATCTGCATCGTAGAAGGAAACCCTTCCACCTTCATAGTCTAGGTAAACCCCAATCCGTGTAGGGATGTCCTTCACCTCGATCACTTTACGGTGGACCAAGAAAGCACCAAAATTGTCCTTGTCCCTGTACACAGTCCAGTATCCATACTTAGGAGACAGCCGGATATCACCCTTCCGGTTGACAGACTCTCTTGCCACACCCAGACTCCAATCCTTCCCATCTCCCACGTCCACTTGCCAGTAGTGCCTTCCCGACGTGAACCCATCAGTGGCCAGGATGAAGGCAGCAACGCTGTATCTCTCTGGGATGTCGGGAACTAACTTGGGCTTTTCGTTGTACCTCACTCTCGTTGGTCCACAGAGGGAGAGGTGGGAGCTGGCAGTGTCAGGATCAAAAGTCAGATTAGACAGACCTGCAGAGATGAATGAATGCAACATATCAAGAAGTAAACTTCATTAGCAAAAGCCGACCTGGTGACCACTTTCCAGAAGGCTTCAGTTGCTTTAAGTTGCTTGTCACTTAAGTTTCCATATGGTACAGAAGGCAACTTGGGAGTGTCAGAATTGGAATGGGAACTAGAATTAAAATGGGTGGCCACCAGGAAAACCCACCTTTTTGAGACAGGCAGAGCAAAGATGTCATTCTGACATGTCAGTCCACGGTCTTCCCCACTGCCATGATGAGGCTATTCTCAGGTTGGAGGAGAAACAATGCATATTCTGTCTGGATAGCCTCAAAGCTGACAGCGTAAACATCCTCCCTCTTCTCTCTTTTTCAATTCCCCATTCTGGCTCCTACCCCTTCTCCTCATCTGCCGTTAGTGCCCCTCCTTAGTTTCCTCTCATGGTCCGCCCTCCTCTCCTGTCAGATTCTGTCTTCTTCAGTCCATTATCTCTTCAATCACCTCCCAGCTGCTCACATCATTCCCCCTCTCCACCCACCTGGTTACACCTAACACTTGCCTGCTTGTACTCCTTCCTGTCCCCTCACCTTCTTGTTCTGGCTTCTTCCCCACCCCCTTCCAGTCCTGAATAAGGGTCTCTGACCGAAATGTTGACTCTTTATTCTTCTCCTGGCTTCCTCCAGCATTTTGTGTGTAGCAACTGTACTGTGATTGCTGGATAATTCACTAGACAATTACATGCATGTCGATGATTATATTAAAAAAACAACAAACATAGGGAAGTTAAACTACATGAAAAATAACAATTCCTCAGGGTTCCTACAGGGGTCTATGCCAAGCAGTGAAGCAGTATTGTTCCTCTTCGAATTTTCAGCCATTCACCTTCATTTCCATCGATTCATCCTAAATTCCACTCTTCACCTACGTGAGGGGTATCTCATTGATACCTACCTGATACTGAAAGGCTGTGGTGAGGATGCCTCCACCAGGAGGAGAGTCTAGGATTTGGGATGAGACTCTTTATTCCCCTTCATAGATGTAGCCTGACCTGCTGAGTTCCTGCAGGTGTGTACGTGTGCGCGCATCTGCACTCTGGATTTGCAACACCTGCAGAATCTCGTGTTTATGCTTGGTGGAAGGGATCGATTCTGGATGTAAAATAAGCCGGATAGCAAATGATCCCTCTCACACAACAATCTCCATCAAGGTTTGGTGAGGATCGGAGGGTGGGGGGGGGTGGAGTGGAACAACGGAAGGCACTGGCAAATAGCTGAGAGACAGAGACGGGCAGATATGACAGAGCAGGTAGGAGAGCGGACAAAAGCTTGGCTCTTAGACTGAATGGGTAGCTCCTCTGTGTGAAAGCATCCACCATTTCTGCAAATGGATCCACAGGTTTTGTCCAGATTACGAAAGCCTCTCAGCAACCAGTGAACCAAAATTAATATTCTCCTCAAACATGGGGGGACTGGTGATGAAGAGAAAGATAATATGATCTTCTCCCTGTTCACCTACACCCTTGATGCTTATGTAGGGTTCTCAGTAATATTAGATGGACTGTTACCTGTTAATTGCCTATTACAAAATGGCTTCTCTGAAGCGTTAAAATAAAATGGTTTCTAATACTGTTAACTGCTGAGTAAGGAGTTCTCTGTGGGCACATGTTTGGGTTATACTATGTGATAATGGAAATTGTATTCGTTTGCTAGCCAATGGAAGCCATGTTATGCTATCTTGTATGTGTGTGTGCTGAGCTGAGGATCGCGGGCTTTTCGGGAGGAGAGCAGAGGGGACGGACGTGCTGGACGCGCTCTGGTCAACCACAGTGGTTGGTCCCAGGCGGTGGGTCGGCGGGGATCGAATGGTGGAACGAAGACCCCGTTAATTGAGCTCCAACGGTTGTGCACGAAGTGGTTGAACTCTGATAAGTTTGGCGCCTTTTACTTTCCTTTTATATTGTATCTCTATTAATTATAGTTCCAGTAAGATTTATGAAGTGTAATCTGTAAATCGTACATTGTGTGTGTTTGATGTATGAGTTTGTACCAGGTGGTGTTACACAGCAACTACGCAAACGTGAGACACGGTTTACCGGGCAGACGGGGTTTCCCCGAGATAAGCACGAGCCGATAGTCCTGAGCATTACATTTATTTCTAAGGACAAATTTCTACCTGAGTGACTCACCTGGGTCTAAGATCTTGAACATGTTTTTCCAAGTCCAGTACTGCAGAGGACCTAGGTAGTTCTCAGGCTTCACCTTCATTACAATGTGTTCCAAGGGAGGCACCAAAACTTCTGTTCTACATTTGAAAATAAAAGGTTGGAACTATTTACTGGCAGTGAAATATTTTGTAGATAGCGTCCGTCGCATTATCACCAGGACTCTGCCAGGGACAGGGATTTTGGTTAGGAGAGGATGTTGGAAAAGTTATACTGTTTTCTTTGGAACGGAGGTGGATTTCAATGCGATAAAAGTCTTTCACAAATGAAAACAGGTGCTTGGGCTGGTCGGTAACCAGAAGTCAGAGATTTGAAACTTATTGACAATTGACAACTTGTTTGAAACTTATTTTCTACTGACAATTCCTAACTGAAGTGGTGCACAGAACTTCCTCAGAGTGCCAAATAGTTTCCTTCTGTGCAATCATTTTCTACCATCCTACGGTAAAACAGGTTAAAGATTAGCTTTATTTGATGGATGTCCATTGAAACATCCAGTGGAATGCGTCATTTGTGCAAACGACCAACACAGTGTGCTGGGGTAGCCCACAAGTGTCACTGCACTTCTGGTGGCAACATGGCAAGCCCACAACTTACTAACCCTAACCTTTGGAATGTGGGAGGAAACTGATGCAGTTATGATGTGAGGGTACAAACTCCTTACAGGGTGGCGGGAATGGAACCCTGATCTCCAGATCGGGCGCTGGTGCTATAAAGCACTGCGCCAACCACTTTGTGGTGCCAAAGGGGAGAGGTTCAATTTCTTCAATATTTTAGTCCTGATTAAGCCCATTTACACACCGCCTTCTGCCTTTAGAATGTCCCAAAACTCTATTTTTTGAAATCTATGATGGCCAGCTTGTATATATCAGGTGATGGGAGTATACTGTAGATAGGCCTTGAAGAGGAACTGAAGGCGGCCAGATATGCACTCAAACAGGGCAGGAGCACTGGACCAGATGGGATACCACCAGATGTCCTGAAGAACTGCGACCTAGACGACATCTTGCTGGACATATGTAATACAGCACTGATGAAAGGCGACAAACCAGAACAGTGGTCACTCTCAACCATTATCCCAGTCCCCAAGTCTGGGTCCCTCACGAAGACAGATAACTACCATGGTATCAGCTTGATCTGCATCTTAGCAAAGCTATACAAATGGATGATCTTGAACAGGATTTGCACCGCCATTGACCCCAAGCTAAGATTTAATTAGAATGGTTTTCAGCAGAAGCGCACAACAGTAATGCAAATACTTGCTCTCCGTAGAATCGAGGAAGTCAAGAAGAACAACCTACCAGCCATGTTTACTTACATCGATTTCCGCAAAGCTTTTGACTCCATTCACCGAGGTAAAATGCTGAAGATCCTGAAAGCTTACGGAGTGCCAGACCATCTACTGAGAGCAATAGAGTCCAGCTATACCAAAACCATGGCGAAAGTTGTATCACCAGACGGAGAAACAGCAGTGTTCGAGCTCCTAGCTGGTGTGCTGCAAGGAGACACTCTGACACCCTACATCTTTATAAATGTCCTTGATTACACTCTGCGTCAAGCTACCAAAGATCATGACAAGCTTGGTTTCACCATAAAACCAGGACGAACCAAAAGAGTCAGACCAATTACGCTCACAGATCCCGATTTTGCTGATGACATAGTCCTGCTCTCTGACCAGATGGAGGAAGCACAGCAGCTACTGACAAAAGAGGAAATTGAGTGCAGTAAAGTTGGACTTCACCTAAACACTAAAAAGACAGAATACATGGCGTTTAACTGCGACGAAGGTACTCTCAAGGCCGTAGAGAATGAAACCATTAAGAAAGTCTTTGACTACAAGTATCTCGGGTCAAGAATGATGAGTTAGGAGAAGGACATAAAGATACGGAAGGCACTGGCGTGGAGGGCTATGAACGACATGAAGGAAATCTGGAAGTCGAACCTGACCAGAGGGCTTAAAAAGAGGATTTTCATAGCAGTCATAGAGTCTATTCTCACGTACGGATGTGAGACGTGGACACTCACCAAGACTATGCGAAAGTCTCTAGATGGTTGCTATACACGAATGGCTCTTGACATCAGTTAGCAACAGCACATGACGAACGTCGAGCTCTATAACAACCTACCGATGTTCACCACTAAAATCGAGGCCAGAAGACTGCAACTAGCGAGGCACTGTCTACGCCACCCCGAGCTACCTGCCAGCCTAGTCATCATATGGGAGCCCAAGCATGGGAGGATGAACACTGGGCGCCCTCCCAAGACTATGGTCAACACGCTCCTAGAAGACAGCGGCGTGGCTAATGTAGATGAACTGAACACACTGATGAGGGAGAGGGAGAAGTGGAGAGTCCATCATCGTGCCCGACGCCAGCCCCCTAGGCCTGAGTCGACGTAGTAGTAGTAGTAGTAGTAGTTAGGCTCGATAGTCAGTGTGGACGAAGTAGGCAGAAGGGCCTATTTTGGTTTTGTATGACGAGTAATCCCACAAACGAGGGGACATAATTTTAAAGTGATTGGAAGAAAGTATAGGGGAGGTGGCAGAGGTAGTTTTTATTAAAACAGAGGTAGGTGCATGGAGTCTGCTGCCCGGAGTGGTGGTAGAGACAGATAGATTAGGGGTATTTGTGAAACTCTTAGACAGACACAATGATAATCGAAAAATATCGGGCTATCTGGGTAGGGAAGGGCTAAACTGATCTTAGAGCAGGTAAAAAGATTGACACAACATCGTGGGCCGAAAGGCCTGTACTGTTCTACGTTCCAAATCTTGACTTGTCTCTCTCATTGCACTGGGTGAGGGAAGTATGGAGGTCTCGATTCTAGGAGCTCATCCTGCAATTTTGCCAGCTATCTATAGATGAAGAGCCTTAATTTAATGCCTGATTTGAAGATCGGCACCTTTAGCAACGTGACACTTCTTCGCAGTACTTGGCTCACATTTGCATGACCTTTTGAGCCAGACTCAAGAGTGGTATGGACGAGATCAGGAAGATACTTCGTACCAGTAAGGCTTGCAAATTCATGCCAATGCAACAGTCCTGTACCTTCTAATATTCTTCTTCAAATATCATAACTAGCTCCCTTTGAGCATGGATCTCAGCTTCTATGAACCCATCCCTCCTTTAGTAAAGTGTCCAGAATCTGCTTTTCTTAATTCACCCCTTTTTCCAGCAAACGGATTGCAGTGTCGTGTAACACATTTGGAAAACTTTACTACAGGTGGCCAAGCCTCTTGACTTGGGAATATGGTAGCATAGTGGTTAGCGCAATCACTTTACAGCGCGAGGGATCACTGATCAGCACTCGGTTCCTGTCACTGTCTGTAAGGAGATTGTATGTTCTCCCAATGACAGTGTGGGTTTCCTCTAGATGCTCCGGTTTCCTCCCACTTTCCAAAGACGTACACGTTAAGATAAGTGAGTTGTGGGCATGCTTTGTTACGGACAAAAGTGCATTACGGGCTGCCCCCAGCACACTGCAGAGCGATGATGCAAATGACACTTTCCACTGTACGTTTCAGTGTACAGTACGTGTGACAAATATTTCTTCAGCCCTTTGATCGGGGCACAACTGCGCAAGCACGTGGTCGTCAGCCGGTTAGAACAGCGAGAAGAGTTTAAAAGGAGACAGCTTTATGGAGTGGGCGTCAGAGGAGCAGGCGACGGAGTAGAGAGAGACAAGGGTAGGGAGGTTTTGGCTCAACAGGGCTTAGGCGTTAATGGGTCAAGGTAGGGTAGGTTAACCATGTAGAATACAGACAGGAGGTATGTGTGTGAGGCCAGTGTTCTGTGCTGGGTGTCAGATGTGGGAGGTCTGGGAAACTCCCAGCTTCCCGGACGGCCACATCTGCACCAGGCATGTCAAGCTGCAGATCCTTAGGGACCGCGTTACGGAACTGGAGATGCAGCTCGATGACCTTCGTCTGATCAGGGAGAGTGAGGAGGTGACAGAGAGGAGACAGAGAAGTGGGTAACAGTCAGGAGAGGGAAGGGCAGGAGTCAGAGGCTACAGAGCACCCCAGTGGCTGTACCCCTTAACAATAAGTACGCCTGTTTGAATACTGTTGGGGGGGGGGGAACGACCAACCTGGGGGAAGCAACAGTGGCCGTGCCTCTGGCACAGAGTCTGGCCCTGAGGCTCAGAAGGGTAGGGAAAGGAAGAGGGTGGCAGCAGTGATAGAGGACTCTATAGTTAGGGGATCAGACAGGCGATTATGTGGACGCAGGAAAGAAACATGGATGGTAGTTTGCCTCCCAGGTGCCAGGGTCCAGGATGATTCTGAATGCGTCCACCATATCCTGAAGTGGGAAGGAGAACAGCCAGAGGTCGTGGTACATATTGGTACCGACAGGAAAAGGAAGGAGGTCCTGAAAGCAGACTACAGAGATTTAGAAAGGAAGCTGAGAAGCAGGACCACAAAGGTAGTAATCTCGGAATTACTGCCTGTGTCACATGACAGAGAGTATAGGAGTAGAATGAGGTGAAGGATAAATGCGTGGCTGAGGGATTGGAGCAGGGGGCAGGGATTTGGATTTCTGGATCATTGGGACATCTTTTGGGGCAGGTGTGACCTGTACAAAAAGGACGGGTTGCACTTGAATCCCAGGGGGACCAATATCCTGGCGGGGAGGTTTGCAAAGGCTACTGGGGAGAGTTTAAACTGGAATTGCTGGGGGGTGGGAACCGAACTGATGAGACAGAGGAAGAGGCGGTTGGCTCACAAATAGAGAAAACTTGGAGACAGTGCGAGAAGGAGGATAGGCAGGAGATAGAGAAGGGAGGTGCTCAGACCGATGGTTTGACATGTGTCTATTTTAATGCAAGGAGTATTATGAACAAAGCAGATGAGCTTAGAGCATGGATCGGTACTTAGAGCTATGATGTTGTGGCCATTACAGAGACTTGGATGGTGCAAGGGCAGGAATGGCTACTTCGAGTGCCAGGCTTTAGATGTTTCAGAAAGGAGAGGTACAGAGGCAAAAGAGATGGGGGTGTGGCACTGTTGATCAGAGATAGTGTCACAGCTGCAGAAAAGGAGGAAGTCATGGAGGGATTATCTACGGAGTCTCTGTGGGTGGAAGTTAGGAACAGGAAGGAGTCAATAACTCTACTGGGTGTTTTTTTTAAATAGACCATTCAATAGTAACAGGGACATCGAGGAACAGATAGGGAGACAGATTCTGGAAAGGTGTAATAACAACAGGGTTGTTATGGGAGATTTTAATTTCCCAAATATTGATTGGCATCTCCCTAGAGCAAGCGGTTTAGATGGGGCGGAGTTTGTTAGGTGTGTTCAGGAAGGTTTCTTAACACAATATGTAGGTAAGCCTACAAGAGGAGAGGCTGTACTTGATCTGTATTGGGAAATGAACCTTGTCAGGTGTCAGCTCTCTCAATGGGAGAGCATTTTGGAGATAGTGATCACAATTCTATCTCTTTTACCATAGCATTGGAGAGGGATAGGAACAGACAAGTTAGGAAAGTATTTAACTGGAGTAAGGGGAAATATGAGGCTATCAGGCAGGAACTTGGAAGCATAAATTGGGAACAGATGTTCTCAGGGAAATATATGGAAGAAATGTGGCAAACGTTCAGGGGATATTTGCGTGGAGTTCTGCATAGGTACGTTCCAATGAGACGGGGAAAGGATGGTAGGGTACAGGAACCGTGGTGTACAAAGGCTGTTGTAAGTCTGGTCAAGAAGAAAAGTAGAGCTTACGAAAGGTTCAAAAAACTACGTAATGATAGAGATCTAGAAGATTATAAGGCTAGCAGGAAGGAGCTTAAGAATGAAATTAGGAGACCCAGAAGGGGCCATGAGAAGTTCTTGGCGAACAAGATTAAGGAAAACCCCAAGGCATTCTACAAGTATGTGAAGAGCAAGAGGATAAGATGTGAGAGAGAAATAGACCCATCAAGTGTGACAGTGGAAAAGTGTTTATGGAACCGGAGGAGATAGCAGAGGTACTTAATGAATACTTTGCTTCAGTATTCACTACAGAAAAGGATCTTGGCGATTGTAGGGATGACTTGCAGTGAACTGAAAAGCTTGAGCATGTAGGTATTAAGAAAAATGATGTACTGGAACTTTTGGAAAGCATCAAGTTGGATAATCCGCCGGGACCAGATGAGATGTACCCTAGGCTACTGTGGGAGGTGAGGGATGAGATTGCTGAATCTCTGGCGATGATCTTTGCATCATCAATGGGGACGGCAGAGGTTCCGGAGGATTGGAGGGTTGCAGGTGTTGTTCCCTTATTCAAGAAAGGGAATAGAGATAGCCCAGGAAACTATAGAACAGTAAGTCTTACTTCAGTGGTTGGTAAGTTGATGGAAAAGATCCTGAGAGGCAGGATTTATGAACATTTGCAGAGGCATATTATGATTAGGAATACTCAGCATGGCTTTGTCAAAGGCAGGTTGTGCCTTTCAAGCCTGATTGAATTTGAGGATGTGACTAAAGACATGGATGAAGGTAGAGCAGTAGATGTAGTGTATATGGATTTCAGCAAGACATTTTACAAGGTACCCCTTGCAAGGCTTATTGAGAAAGTAGGAGGCAGAAGATCCAGGGACACATTGCTTTGTGGATCCAGAACTGGCTTGCCCACAGAAGGCAAAGAGTGGTTGACAGGTCATATTCTACATGGAGGTTCGTGACCAGTGGTGTGCCTCAGGGATCTGCTCTTCGTGATTTTTATAAATGACCTGGATGAGGAAGTGGAGGGATGGGTTAGTAAATTTGCTGATGACACAAAGGCTGGGGGTGTTGTGGATAGTGTGGAGGGCTGTCGGAGGTTACAGCGGGACATTGATAGGATCCAAAACTGGGCTGAGAATTGGCAGATGGAGTTCAATCTAGATAAGTATAAAATGGTTCATTTTGGTAGGTCAAATATGATGGCAGAATATAGTATTAATGGTAAGACTCTTGGCAGTGTGGAGGATCAGAGGGATCTTGGGGTCCGAGTCCATAGTTCTGGTCACCTCACTACGGGAAGGATGTGGAAACCATAGAAAGGGTGCAGAGGAGATTTACAAGGATTTTGCCTGGATTGGGGAGCATTGCCTTATGAGAATAGGTTGAGTGAACTCCGCCTTTTCTCCTTGGAGCGACACAGGATGAGAGGTGACCTGATAGAGGTGTACAAGATGATGAGAGGCATTGATTGTGTGGATAGTCAGAGACTTTTTCCCAGAGCTAGCATGAGAGGGTACAGTTTTAAGGTGCTTGGAAGTAGGTACAGAGGAGATGTCAGGGATAAGTTAGTTTGTTTTTTATTTTACACAGAGAGTGATGAGTGCTGCCAGCTGTGGTGGTGGAGGCGGCTACGATAGGGTCTCCTGGACAGGTACATGGAGCTTAGAAAAATAGAGCCTATGGGTAACCCCATGTAATTTCCAAGGTAAGGACATGTTCTGCACAGCTTTGTGGGCCAAAGGGCCTGTGTTGTGCTGTAGGTTTTCTATGCTTCTGTGTAATAAAGCTAATCTCTGTCGTTAAAACACTACGTCCCAGGAGCCCAAAAACCAACTCCTTCACCATCCTGGCTACCTGTGATGCCACTTTCAGGGAGGTGAGTACTTATAGTCCTAGGCTCTTCAGTTCTACAATGATTCCTAGTGCCCTACCGTTCACTGTGCAAGTCGTACCCTGGTTTGACTTCCTAAAACGCGAAACTTTGCCCTTATCTGAATAGCACGCCATTTGCCATTCCTCAGCACTTACCCAGCTGATCAAGGTCCCCCTGTAATATTTGACAACCACCTTCACAGTCTGTGATGCCACCCTGTTTAGTGTCACCAGCAATACTCCTGACCATGCATTGTACATTTTCATTCATATAGTTTACAGAAATGCCTACCTGCAAAAGACCCACCTGGCGGGACACCACTAGTCACAGGAGTAGGAAAGCCATTAAGTTAATAAAAACATGCCAGACCTCTCCAGTGCTTTCAGCACCTGCAATATTTAATTTCCTTTCCTCTGACCTGAAGGAATACTGTCCTTGAAGGTACCTGCTCTCCTTTTGGGCAGCACTCCTCTCGGCCCTTTCTGGGTCCTGACCTTCACTGTTTAACTTACACTCAGTGGCCACTTCATTAGGTACACCTACTTGTGGATGCAAATGTCTGATCAGCCAATCATGAGGCAGCAACTCAGTGTGTAAAAGCATGCAGACATGGTCAAGAGGTTCAGCTGTTGTTCAGACCAAACATCAGAATGGGGAAGAAATGAGATCCAAGTGCCTTTGGCCAAGGAATGGTTGTTGGTAACAGACAAGGTTGTATCTCAGAAACTGCTGCTCTCCTGGGATTTTCATGCACCCCAGGTCTCTGGTGTTTACAGAGAGTGGTATGCAGTTAAAAAAAAAATCCAGTGAGCGGCAGTTCTGTGGGTAAAAAGATGAGAGAGGTCAGAGGAGAATGGCAGACTGGTTCAAGGTTACAGTAACTCAAATAAGCTCAAGTTACTAAAGCAGTGTGCAGAATAACGTCTCTGAAAGCACAACGTGTCTAACCTTGAAATGGATGGGCTGCAGCAGCAGAAGACCACAAACATACACCCAGTGGTCACTTTATTAGGTAAGGCAGCCACTGAATGTATGTTTAGTATCTGATGCTATATGCCTGTGATACTGTTGCATCCCATTCCCTCCTCCCTCCCCACAAAAGAAATTTAAAAAGATACACTTGTAATTGTAAGCCACTCGGGAATGTTTATTGCTTCCTCACAAGACGAAGGAATTCTGTACATGGACCAATGGACCCTCACCAATTTCTAATCGATGCACTACATATAGCATTCTATCCTGACGCATCGAAGCTTTGTAGGGTATCTGCTCTCCCAAAGGCGGCAAGAAATTGCACAAAATTGTGGCCACAGTTCAGCAGAAACCAGACCCTTGCAATTTCAACAATTTTGCTTACACTTCTCACTGCCTCAAAAAAAAACCCCAACAAATTCAAAGATCCCTCCCACTCTCTTCTACCCCCTCCCATCAAGCATGGGATAAAAAAGCCTGAAAGCATGTACCACCAAGGCTGAAGGACAGTCCCTATCCTGCTGTTGAACGACCTCCTGTACAATAAGGAGGGCTCTGGATCTCCCAATCTACCTCGTCACGGCCTTGCACCTTGTTGTCTGCCTGTACTGCAGTTTCTCTGTAACAGTAACACTTCATTCCGTTAGCACTTTTCCCTTCTACTCCACAATTCATGAATGAAAATGATCTGTATGGATGGTGTGCCAAACAGGTACCTTGGTATAAACCAACTGCAATACAAATTAAAAGTTACTCCTTCAGATTGATTGCCGCTGCTGGGCATCTTTGAATAGAACGAGAGTTATACCACTGCTGGTGGGGATTTGGAGATCTTCTACAGAATGGCAACTATACTGATCTACTTACAGGATTGACCAATAAACACAAAAAAAACAGAAGGGGGGGGGAGGAGAGGGACTGTCTGTCTGTTATGAACAAACTTCAATTCTACACCTTGCGCCACAAGATTTAGATTCCCTTTCAGACTACATTCTACTTGCCCTGCATAATATCCTGCATTACAAGCTGAGTAAAAGGCTGTGAAAACTACCCAACTGAACTCACACCTACAAAGTCACTATTTGTGGCAAGATGGAGCTAAAATTAATTACCTTTTCTGTGTTTCTTTTAGATTCTGCAAAAACAAGAGAAGTTATTGGAATACAAATACAAACACAATATTTTTCATGATCAAGCAAAGTCAATGTGGAGGAATTTCGTGTCTCTTTTTTTTGATGATTTATTCATTGACAGGACGTAGACATTGCTGGTACCGACAATATTTATTGTCCACCCCCTGCTGCCCCTGAACTGTGATGATAATTAAAAGCAAGCCACATTAGTGGAGCAGGAGTAATAAACTGGTTCAGTAAAGCAACTGACATAATCAAAGAACCGTACCACCCCAGACATTCTCTCTTCACTCCCTCCCAACAGGTAGAAGATACTGGCACCAGCTTCAATCTGGCTGTCACAAGACGAGTGAATGGACTTGTACAATAAGATAGACTTTTGCCTTCACAACCTACCCCATAATGACCCTTGATTTTTTGTTGTCTGCCTGGCTGCACTTTCGCTGTACTTAGAACACTATATTCTGTATTGTTATTGTTTTCTCTTGTACTTCCTCAATGCACTTGTGTGACAAAATAATCTGTGTGGATGGCATGCAGAACAAAGTTGATCACTATACCTCAGTACATGCGACAATGAAAAACCAAGTCAGTGGGACTTGCAATAGTGGGTCTGGAATTAAATCTTAGAGCTGGAGGGCAGATTAGAAGATCAGATGGGCTTTTAAAATGACAGTTCTGTAGCTTTGTGACTACTGTTACTGTAAATTTTCCTCTCTTCAAATTCCGGATCGAGTTAACTATTCAATATTTGGTTCCTCAGCAGCACTGGTGGACGCAAACCTGTTGCATCTGGATCCGTGGTGAATGATCTGGCTGCTAGTGCTGGAACTTCACCACACTATCATCACTCCCCTTGAGGAAAACTGCTGCTTCCGAAGAGCAATACAGGCCCTTCAGCACAAACAGTCCATGCACAGCACACTGGCCATCCACCTAGTCCCGATTTCCTGCATTTGGCCCGTATCCCTCAAAGTGGACTTATAGAAACATAGAAAATAGGTGCAGGAGTAGGCCATTCGGCCCTTCGAGCCTGCACCGCCATTTATTATGATCATGGCTGATCATCCAACTCAAAACCCCGCCCCAGCCTTCCCTCCATACCCCCTGACCCCCGTAGCCACAAGGGCCATATCTAACTCCCGCTTAAATAGAGCCAATGAACTGGCCTCAACTGTTTCCTGTGGCAGAGAATTCCACAGATTCACCACTCTCTGTGTGAAGAAGTTTTTCCTAATGTCGGTCCTAAAAGGCTTCCCCTTTATCCTCAAATTGTGACCCCTCGTTCTGGACTTCCCCAACATCGGGAACAATCTTCCTGCATCTAGCCTGTCCAATCCCTTTAGGATTTTATACGTTTCAATCAGATCCCTCCTCAATCTTCTAAATTCCAACGAGTACAAGCCCAGTTCATCCAGTCTTTCTTCATATGAAAGTCCTGCCATCCCAGGAATCAATCTGGTGAACCTTCTTTGTACTCCCTCTATGGCAAGGATGTCTTTCCTCAGATTAGGGGACCAAAACTGCACACAATACTCCAGGTGTGGTCTCACCAAGGCCTTGTACAACTGCAGTAGTACCTCCCTGCTCCTGTACTTGAATCCTCTCGCTATAAATGCCAGCATACCATTTGCCTTTTTCACCGCCTGCTGTACCTGCATGCCCACTTTCAATGACTGGTGTATAATGACACCCAGGTCTCGTTGCACCTCCCCTTTTCCTAATCGGCCACCATTCAGATAATAATCTGTTTTCCTATTTTTGCCACCAAAGTGGATAACTTCACACTTATCCACATTAAATTGCATCTGCCATGAATTTGCCCACTCACCCAACCTATCCAAGTCACCCTGCATCCTCTTAGCATCCTCCTCACAGCTAACACTGCCACCCAGCTTCATGTCATCCGCAAACTTGGAGATGCTGCATTTAATTCCCTCATCTAAGTCATTAATATATATTGTAAACAACTGGGGTCCCAGCACTGAGCCTTGCGGTACCCCACTAGTCACCGCCTGCCATTCTGAAAAGGTCCCGTTTATTCCCACTCTTTGCTTCCTGTCTGCCAACCAATTCTCCACCCACACCAATACCTTACCCCCAATACCGTGTGCTTTAAGTTTGCACACTAATCTCCTGTGTGGGACCTTGTCAAAAGCCTTTTGAAAATCCAAATATACCACATCCACTGGTTCTCCCCTATCCACTCTACTAGTTACATCCTCAAAAAATTCTATGAGATTCGTCAGACATGATTTTCCTTTCACAAATCCATGCTGACTTTGTCCGATCATTTCACCACTTTCCAAATGTGCCGTTATCACATCTTATCCGAGCGTTTCTTAAATGATAGGACTGTACCTGCCTCAACCACTTCCTCTAGCAACTCATTCCAATACACTCACCACCCTCTTGGAAAAAGCTGCCCCTCAGGTCCCAGGTATTCTTCTATGGTGACTGGAGGAAAGTCTAAGGGAGGTGTCAGAGGCAAGGTTTTCTTTTCCCTATACTGAGGATGGCAAGTGTCTGGATCACACTGCCAGGGGAGGTGGTAGACACTGATACGTTCGGGACTCCTAGGCAAATGGATGAAAGAAAATTAGAGGGTATGGCCTGCGGAGGAGGGAAGTTAGATTGGATGTGGAGTAGGTTAAAAGCTCGCACGACATCGAGGGCAGAAGAGCCTACACTGCGTTGTAATGTTCCTTTTAAATCTTTCCCCTCTGACCCTAAACCTATACCCCATACTCTTGGGCTCCCACTGCCCTGGAGTAAAGACCGTTACCACCCACCTTATCTATGCCTCCCATGATTTTAAACACCCCTCATTCTACGTTCCAAGGAATAAAGACTTGGCTTAGCCGACCTCTCTCTATAACTCCTGCCCTTTAGCCCTCGGCAATACCCCGGTAAACCATTTCTGCATGCTTCCCAGTTCAACCGTGTCTTTCTCATTACAGGATAATGAAATCCACACACAATTCGTTGTGGTACGCTGCACAAGTTATTCATGGGGACCCAACACACCCTGATCTTGCACAAGGAGCACTGAAGAAAGTCAGCGGCTCCCGCAGCATTTATGGAGGGAATGGACAAAATGATGCTCCTTTCCTCTACAGGTGGTGCTGCCTGACCTGCTGTTTTATTTTCAGTGCCCCCTTATAATGCCCCCTGCCAGTGTCTGCAGTCTCTTGTGCGTCCAAGTGCCAAAGTTTATCGTCCACACAGTCCTCTTCCCACCTGCTCTGTCAAATCACTCCACCTTCCTCCTTTTTTGTTCACCTAGATTTCCCTGAGGAGCAGACAGGAAAATGGGGTTGAGAGAGAAGATAAATCAACCGTGATCGAATGGCAAAGCAGCCTCAACAGGCTGAGTAGCCTAATCTTGCTCCTGTGTCTTATGGTTTTACTACATATACAGCTTTTCCCCCACCCGCACCATTCCTTGCTGGGTTAGAACAGGAAATGCCTTGAGGAGAGAGATGGACGACCTTTCATCAGAGAGTCATGACTGACACCTTAACGCCGTTTCTCTTCCCACATATGCTGCCAGACCTGAGGAGTATCACCAGCATTTTGTTGTTTTTTTTTAATTTCAGACTCCAAGCATCTGCAGGTTTTTGTTGTTTTTCCTTCCACATAGGCGGGATGTCAGAGACACGTTTTTTTTAAAAAACACAGGGTGGTGGGTGCATGAAAGCCACAGCCGGGGGTGCGGGAGAGGCAGATACATCAGGGACATTTACGAGACTCTTAAATAGGCACATGGATGATAGAAGGATGGAGGGCTACGTAAAAGGGAAGTATTAGAACGGGAAGTATCAGAAAGGCAGCGCCTATTATTAAGGACCTCCAGCACCCAGGGCGTGCCCTTTTCTCACTGTTACCATCAGGTAGGAGGTACAGAAGCCTGAAGGCACACACTCAGTGATTCAGGAACAGCTTCTTCCCCTCTGCCGTCCGATTCCTAAATGGACATTGATCCCGTGAACTTTTTAAAAAATATACAGTATTTCTGTTTTTTTCTGTACTTCTTTTAAACCTATTCAATATACATATACTGTAATTGATTTACTTATTACTATTTTTATTTTATTTATTTTTTTCTCTTCTGGATTATGTATTGCATTGAGCTGCTGCTGCTAAGTTAACAAATTTCACGTCACATACCAGTGATAATAAACCTGATTCTGAAGTAGGTGAAAGAGTCAGCTTGGGGACCGAATGTTGTATAATTTATCCCCTTGCAGTCCCTTCCTTCATACTCCCTCTCAACTTCCCCCTCACTCCTTCTCCCCCCCCCCCACCTTCTCATTCTGGCTTCTGCCCCCTCCCTTTCCAGTCCTGAGTGAACGACTGTTTATTCCTCTCCATCGACGCTGCCCGACTTGCTGACTTCCTCCAGCGCTTTGTGTGTGTGCGCATGTCTTACAATTATTGAGAGGGACACGTTAGACTGATCCAGGATTGGATTAATCTAACCCTCCCCTCTTGATAATTGTAAGGCACGCGCACACACAGCTTTCTCCCCTCACACTGCAGTTATTAGTAATGGCCCTCTTATTTTAGGTTTCCTCCCAGAAGCTTTACAAGGTGACATGCATACCGAGTTTAATTAGATCCCAGGCAATTGCATCCCCCAGCTGAGAGCTGAGAGGAAAATTGTAATTCTGTTTGAGTTTGAGTAGTGACTGGCAAAAGGTGGGTGAGCTTCCAGCCGAGCTTCACGAGGAAAAGGGGGAAAATGGAAGCTGAATTACCAGTAGGAAATCAATGTTGTCCAGTAGGCCCATTTCCTTCTGCACTGCCTTGATACTGGCGTCCAGCGAAGACAGGTCTTTGGGGATCTGATCGATCTTCTCTTGCAGCTGGGTGCTCTGCAGGTTCACCTCAGCTTTCAGCTGCTGCAGCAGAGCAGACTCCTCCTTGTAGAGGAAGCTGTGAAGCTGCTCGAAGCTCTCCTTGATGCTCTCCATCACATTCTGCATCATGTCCTGGGTGCAAGTAGAAACAGAAATTAATACCAGGATTAGGGGCATGTGCTATAATCCAGAGGATGGACAAACTTGGGTTGGTTTCTCTGGAGCGGCACAGGCTGGGGGCTAGGGATGTGGACCTGATAGAGGTTTAGAAGATTAGAAGAGGCATAGAATCAGAATTACTATCACTGGCATATATTGTGAATTTTGTTATTATGCAGTAGTAGTACTTTGCAATAGATATAGATTTAGATTAGATTATGAGGACACGCAGTCCTCTTTTATTGTCATTTAGTAATACATGCATTAAGAAATGATACAATATTCCTCCGGTGTGATATCACAGAAACACAGGACAAACCAAAACTGAAAAAACTAACAAAACCACATAATTATAACATATAGTTACAACAGTGCAACAATACCATAACTTGATGAAGAACAGTCCATGGCACAGTAAAAAAAAGTTCAAAGTCTCTCGAATGTCCCACATCTCACACCGATGGGAGAAGGAAGAAAACTCTCCCTGCCATGCCTCACCACAGTCCGACTCTGAGTCGTCTGAAAACTTCGAGCTCTGTTCAGCCCTCTGACACCAAGTACCGAGCACCATCTCTATCTGAACGTTTCGACCTCAGCCTTGGTCGCCAGCAGCAGGCAAAGCTGGGGATTTTGGGGCCTTCCCTCCGGAGATTTTCGATCGTGCAGTAACAACAGCAGCGAACCGGGAATTTCAGAAATTTTTTCAGATGTTCCTCTGCTTCTCACGTCTGTCTTCATCAAATCAGAATTGTCCACGGCCCCTATTTAATGGATACGATATAATTTCACCGGAGAGCTGCGCCCGCTGCCATCTTCTCCTCCTTATTTATTATACATGATAAAAACTAAATTGCAGTAAGTATACAAATTTAAAAAGTTAAATAAGTAGTGTGAAAAGAGAGAAAAAAGTCGTGAGATAGGGTTCATGGCTTCAATGTCCATTCAGAAATCTGATAGCAAGGGGAAGAAGCTGTGCCTGGATTGTTGAGTATGTGCGTTCGGGCTTCTGTAGCAGGGAGAAGAGGGCATGTCCTGGGTGACGAGGGTCCGTTATGACAGATGCCGCCCTTCTGAGGCATCACTCTGAAGGTGTGCTGGATACTGGGGAGGCTAGTGTCCATGGTGGAGCTGAATGAGTTTGCAACTTCCTGCAGCTTATTTTGATACTGTGCAGTGGCCCATCCATACCAGAAGGTAATTTAGCCAGATTCTGTAGAAATGCGTGATTATCGTTGGTGACATACCAGGTGTCTTCAAACCCCCAATGAAATACAGCCCCTGTCGTACCTGCCTTGTAACTACACCAAAATGTTGAGCCCAGGAAAGATTGTCAGAGAGGTTGACACCCATAGAGCAGACAGACAGTTTCTTTTTCCCCTTGGCTGAAATTATAGAAGGCATGCATTTAAGGTGAGGGGATCATTTTAAAGGAGGTGTGAGGGGCAAGTTGTTTAATTTTAAAACAGAGTGGTGTGTTGCCACCAGGAATGTGCTGCCTAGAGTAGAGAAAGAGGCAGGTATGTTACAGGCTTTCAAGAGAAGTTTCGATAGGCACATGGATGTGAGTAAAAGGGAAGGACATAGACATTGTGTAGGCACAGGGTGGCCATTTGATTATTAATTTAATCAGATAGGCACAGCATCGTGGGCTGAGCGGTCCGTTCACGTGCTGTGCTGTTCTGTGTTCGATGTCAACGGGCTCAGCAAGGCTCAAGACACACTTGTACTACTGCGTCCCTCACTCCTTCGGTGCCAGAAGGCAGCAGGCGCTCCTGTGATGCACTCGGGGCTGGTTTACCACGGGTAGTAGACACAGCCTCGTCCTTCACGGGCAAGCTCCCCCCACCACTCGGCCACATCAGGAGGGGACGCTGCCTCAGGGCAGTGGCACCGCTCATTGAGTGTCTCCGCCATCCAGGCCCTTGCCTTCATTTCACGACTCTCACCAGGCAGGAGATGCGAAAGCCTGAAGTCCCACACCATCAGGTTCAGGAACAGATACTTCCTTATAACTCTGATCACCCGAAAAGGCAGGATCTCCCAGTGGCCATCCACCATTTCAATTTGACTTCCTGCTCCCACTCCAGCATGTCTGTCTGCAGCCGTCTCTACCTCCTCAACGAGGCCACATTCAGATTAGAGGAGCAACACCTCATATTTCACCTGGGGAGCCTCCAACCCTGTTGGTATGAGCATCAGTTTCTCTAACTTCCATTAATTTCTCTCTATCCCCCCATTCTTCTTACCCTGTCACCCCTTCTTTTCTTCTCACCCTCCTGTTACCATTCCTCGTTCTCCTTCTTCTTCCCTTTCATCCCTGTTCCACTGTCCTCGCTTAGATTCCATCTTCTTCAGCCCTTTATCTTTTCCACTTATTACCTCACAGCTTTCAGACTTTATCCCCCTCTCCCACCCAGCCCTCCACTCACCTGGTCTCACCTAACCCCCACCAGCATTCACTTCTTTCCTCCCCCATCTTATTCTGGCTTCTGCTCCCTTCCTCCAGTCCTGATGAAGGGCTACAACTTGAACATCAACCCTTTATTCCCTTTCTCGGATACTGCCCAAGCTCCTCCAGCACTTCGGGTGTATAGCTATCAGGAACGGTCTGACAGACTCAGACTGTTTTCTCAGAGGACGAGGGGTTAACTTTATAAATGCATATAAAATTATGAGAGGCACAGAAAGGGTAGGGTCTTTTTCACAAGGTTCAAAATGCCAATTATGAGAAGGCATGCATCTGAGGCAAGGGTGTGAAAAATTAAAGGAGATTTGCAAGCTTTTGTTTCTTTTCAGGGAGAGGTAGGTGCTTGGAAGAACCTGATGAGGGAGGTGCTGGAAGCTCATATGACAGCAACGTTTAAGAGGTATTTTAGACAGGAACATGGAGAGACAGGGAATGGAGTGGGGGGGCAGAATACAGACATTTGCAGAGAGATGGGATTATTTAAAATGGCATCATGTTTGGTGCAGACATTGTGCTGTTCCTGTGTTGTACTGTTCTACGCTCAGCCTCAGTGGAAGTGAACATGAAGCCACCTGATTGGAGTTAAAACTCATCAGGAATGACTGGTATCTTTAGGCTGAGTTGAGTGTAGTGTTGGGGCGTGGCTTATTTGCAAGTTGAAAGCCGCTTCCGCCACGCTGGCTGTTGATTGGTGCGTTTATAGACTGCAGCTGTGCTTTCCCATTGGTTGGCTTGGGCGCCATGGTTCCAGACCCCTCAGGGGGATTATAAGAGAAATACGAACGAGAGATTCCCAGGGCATGCCTCGCAGAACCATCCGGAAGGTATGCTCTGCATGGTCTTTTAGCTAAATATCTATTTGATGTCCTTCAGCCTTGTAGTTTGTGTAACTTGGAGGAACTTATATAGTTGATCAAATTTTTTTTTAATGATTGTAAATAAATGCTTTCTTGTAGTCAGTGTCTTCTGTCCTACTCACCAAACCCGTAAGCCTGCTTCTACATCACAGCTGAGCAAGGAGACAGGGCCCCAACTCAACAGCTCATCCAAAAGACCAGCATGGCACCATTAGCACCGACTGCTCTCCAGTCTCTGGTCACTCAACCTTCCAGTTCAGGACAGACCATCACCAAGTCACATCCCTTTTGTTATCCGTGAGCAGCCTCAGTCAATGAGATGGCCTGTGCGGACTTTCCCTGAACCAGCTGCTCCTTGAACTGAATTCCACATGCAGCACTACAGACCAGGTCTTGTACTTTCATTGTCTCCTCTCTGGTTATGTTTTTTGTACTAATGTCTTCTTTGACACAGGTTTTTTTTTCTACACACCCAGGCACGTGTGTTACCTGTACCTACATACCTGGGGATACGAATTGACAATAAACTGGACAGGTCAAAGAACACTGAGGCTGTCTACAAGAAGGGTCAGAGCAGTCTCTATTTCCTGAGGAGACTGAGGTCCTTTAACATCTGCCAGATGATGCTGAGGATGTTCTACGAGTCTGTGGTGGCCAGTGCTATCATGTTTGCTGTTGTGTGCTGGGGCAGCAGACACCAACAGAATCAACAAACTCATTCCTAAGGCCAGTGATGTTGTGGGGATGGAACTGGACTCTCTGATGGTGGTGTCTGAAAAGAGGATGCTGTCCAAGTTGCATGCCATCTTGGACAATGTCTCCCATCCACTACATAATGTACTGGCTGGGCACAGGAGTACATTCAGCCAGTGACTCATTCCACCGAGATGCAACACAGAGCGTCATAGGAAGTAATTTCTGCCTGTGGCCATCAAACTTTACAGCTCCTCCCTTGGAAGGTCAGACACCCTGAGCCAATAGGCTGGTCCTGGACTTGTTTCCTGACATAATTTACATATTAATATTTAACTATTTATGGTTTTATTACTATTGAATTATTTATGGTGCAACTGTAACAAAAACCAATTTCCCCCGGGATCAATAAAGTATGACTATGACTATCACTGTTGCAAGGTTTTGCTTGTACTGCGCCTCACCATACCTGCACATATGACAATAAACTTGACTTAGCTTGGAGTTATCAACCAAATTCATGTTTTTTTTGGTGCAAAGATGCTTTTAAACAATAACATGCTCAAGAGAATTCTGAGCAACACGAGTTCCATGTAAACAAGACAAAGTCACTTACCGAGATATCCTCCAGCAAACTTTCATACTTGCTTTTTGCCAGCTTGCGTTTATCAATCATGGCTTGCAGTTTAGACACAGACTTCTGAAGTTGTCCCTAAGTAACAGGATTAAGACACTGTGTATTAGAGGGCATGCAGATGCATGGTGTTCAAACAAAATGTGTTTTTCTTTCCCACTGGAAAAAGGAACCGGGTTAGCCCTGGCGAATGGAACTCTCCCATTCAGACACCCGCGCTCAGAAATTCTCTTGGTCAAAAGCGTTGAGTTTGTGGATAAAATAAATGCATTGGATTCATTGTTTGGTTTCACTGAAGTTTTCCACGAGGACAAGTTCTGTTCTGCTGTTATAAAGCTATTGAAAGGACCTCTTGTACGATAAGCTGGAGGCTTGGCCTCAATCTACCTTGTTTATGGCCTTTCACCTTAATTATCCATCAGCACTGCACTTCCCCTGTAGCACTTTGTTCTGCACTGTTATTGTTTTCACCTTGTACAACCCAAATGTCCTGATGTTCTGGAGTGATCTGTACGGACGGCATGCAAAACAAAGTTTCAGATCCCACCACCACGAACGCACGAGGCTAATTAAACCAGCAAACCGTCCCCGTTTTGGATGGAGAAGGAAACCAGAATACCCAGAGAAACCTGTGCAGTCACAGGGAGAACAGGCAAACTCTATCCACACACACAACACATGAGGTAGGGGCTGACACATCTGACAGGCTGGGGTTCCCATTCACAATTAAACTTCTGTTTCTCCAGCACAGTTAGTCGCACCCATTCCCTACGTTAGGAAAAAGTTTACTGGTTAGTACAACTTCCTCGCTTGTTCACCACTATTTTGCTAATATCACGATGGTGGGGAGCAAGTAAGGAAGTTACACTACTCGCAAATAATTGAATCGCTTCCTCTTATCTTTTGAGCTCTGCATTCAAATTGTGGCAACATGAAAGAGAAGGAAAAATACTCCTTTTCTTTCCCCTCCTCATGCATCTTCAGAAGGCAACATCCATCATGAACGATCCGCACCCTCTGGGCCATGCCATCGTATCACAGCTACTTTCTGCAGGAGGTACAGAAGCCTGAAGTCCCACACCACCAGGTCCAGGAACAGCTACTTCCCTTCAACCGTTCAGTTACTGAACCAACTGGCAAAACCATAATCCCTACCTCAGTGTAGCAACACGACCACCACTTTGCACTGCAATGGACTTGGTTTCTTTGCTCTACTTGTGTTCTTCCCTTGTAGTTTATGTTTAGTTTAGCTCCGTTTCACTGACTAAAGCAATGAGGAAGACTGAATCATTGAGGCGAACGTGGAGGGTGAGCGCTGGCTGCCTGCCTTCTGATTGCCGGTGGTTCGCTCTGCCACCAGACAGGGCAGCCTGTACGACCGGCAGCTGCGCCTGAGGACGTTTCCCGGGTTTTACTACGTTTGGATATGGATGTGGATTTACACTACCGACTGTGAACTTTTAATCCGTCTTCTGGTTTTTTTATACGAGGGGTGATTGGTAAGTTCGTGGCCTAAGGTAGAAGGAGTCAATTTTAGAAAACCTAGCGCATTTATTTGTCAACATAGTCCCGTCCTACATGTACACACTTAGTTCAGCGGTCGTGGAGCATACAGATCCCTTCTTTGTAGAAGAGGTCCATAGCAGGGGTGATTGCTAAGTTTGTGGCCTAAGGTAGAAGGAGATGAGTTATTAACTTCAAACTTTCTGCATTATCACTCAAAGAGTTGAACTGCACGTGCTTGTAACGAGAGCGTCTTGGACCTCCAGGTGGTCCACAGTGGGGAGTGATTGATAAGTTTCTGGCCTAAGGTAGAAGGAGATGAGTTATATAGCTCTCGGCCAGTTCAGTGACGAATATCTGTTATCTGTCAAGTAGGGGACCGTGCACAATCCTGATTTGATGGAGACAGACGTGAGAGTACGGAGGAACATCTGGAAAATTTCTGAAATGCCCGTTTCGCTGCCGCTGCTACTGTGTGGTAACTGGAATCTCCGGAGCTGAAGGCCCTGAATCCTTGGCTTTGCTTGTTTCAGCGGCCGGGGCGAGGTCAAAGGCGCTCGGTAGAGGATGGTGCTCGGGAGGCTGTATTGGAGAGGCTGGTCGGAAGCTCGGAGTTTTCGGACGGATGGACTCAGTGTTGGCTGTGGTTGGGTGCTTCCAAGGCATCAGCAAGTTGACGGTGCCTGGAGGTTTATGGCAGGGAGTTTCTCCCTTTTGCCGCCTGCTATCGGGGACTCGGGGACTTTGAGACTTTTTTTTTACTGTGTCCATGGTTTGTTCTTCATCTAATTATGGTATTGCTTTGCACTGCTGTAACTATATGTTATAATTATGTGGTTCTGTCGGTGTTAGTCTTTGGTTTGTCCTGTTTTCTGTGATATCACTCCGGAGAAACATTGTGTCATTTCTTAATGCATGCATGCATTTCTAAACGACAATAAAAAGAGGACTGAGTGTTCTCATCATCTAATAACTGATCTCCTTCTACCTTAGGCCATGAACTTATCAATCACCCCCTGCTGTGGACCACTCCTGGAGGTCTAAGACGCCGACTTCTACAAAGAAGGGATCCGTATGCTCCACGACCGCTGGACTAAGTGTGTAAATGTAGGAAAAATTAATGTGCTAGGTTTTCTAAAATTGACTCCTTCTACCTTAGGCCACGAATTTATCAATCACCCCCAGTATTCTGTATTTTCGCCCGTTCTTTCTCGTTTTTTTTGAGCGAAGAGTGGGGGATTTGGGGGCCAATGTCCTTTCTGCGTTTCGTGCGGGGTAAGGGGGTTTAAGAGGTCAATGCTCTTGTTGTGTTTTTGTTTGTTTTTGTGTGTGGGGAGAGGGGTATTTGGGAGTCTATGTTCTTGATGCGTTTCGGCTAGGGGAGGGGGGGGTTGGTGATTGTGTTGCCATTCCCCCCCCTCCCCCGCCTCGGTTTTCGTGGCTATTTGGAGAAGAAGAATCTCAGAGTTGTATATTTTGATATAAAGTGAATCTTCGAAATGTAATAGCGGTTCCTGCCATGATAGCATCACCCTCTGTGGGGAAAACTTACCCCTTAGATTCCCTGTCAATTTTCCCCTTCACACTTTCAACTTGTGTCTTGGGGAAAAGGACAGACTATCACTGACCTATCTACGCTCCTCATGATCTTATAAACCACTACAAGGTCACCCCTCAGCATCCTACGCCCAGGTGAGAATAAATCTTGCCGATCAACTCCCTCCTTACAACATCAGCTTAGAAAATAATAAAAGAAAGAATTTCATTCCATCATTCGGGTGCAAGAGGGAAGAAGGAAGTCACACAGTAAAGGAAGCAGGCTCCTTGACACATCCCAATTGAGGTGTGTACTCTAAGTCCGAGTTTGGCCCATATCCCTCTCATGATTATGCCATGGACTAATACCGTCGTGCAAAGTGTCCCTGGACCCCAAGTCTGGGAACCCGACTCGAATCCTTTCCTATCCATGTACCTGTCCAAGCGTTTTCCTAAAAATGCTGTCATTGTACTGGTCTCAACTAACTTTCTCTGCTAACTCATTCCATCCCTGGGTGAAAAGTTGGCCCCCAGGTTCCCGTTAAATCTCTCCCCTCAGCCTACATCCTGTAGTCCTGGGGGTGGGGTTGTGTGGGGGGGGGGGGAAGAGGGGGTGTGCAAGCTCGGACAGCATAGCAGTGCAGCTCGGGGTGTCAAGAGTTTGGAATTCAATCCGGAGCCATCTGTAAGGAGTTTGTACGTTCTCTCCACGACTGTGTGGGTTTCCTCTGGGTGCTCCAGTTTCCTCCCACAGTCCAAAGACACACCGGTTACTCGATCATTGTAGACTGTCCTGTGATTAGGCTAGTGTTAAACAGCTAGGTTGCTGGGGGAGTGGCTTATTGGGTTACCAGGGCCTGTTCTGTGCTGTGTTTCTAAACTTTAAAAAATCTGTCTGATTAAGGATTCACCGTTGGCAAGAGCAATGAGAGCATTAATGGCTAGGAAGGAGACAGAGGTAGGACGAGGACTCCCCGTACCTTGAACTCCTCAGCAGCCTCTTGCACATTGAGGACATCGTGGTGCAAGTGCTTCCTTGAATCGCGGCAGTCCAGGCAAATCACCTCGCAGTCTGTGACGCAGAAACGTTCCATTTTTTTCCGGTGCTCCGGGCAGCGGTGGTGAGGCGGGACGGTCTCCTCCAGCCGCGCCTGCTCCCGGCAGATCGTCGCCACGATGTTCGAGAGCTTGCGGTTTCTCCTCAAGATGCCCTCAAGCGAGATGTCCCAGCACAGGGCACAGATGTGCTTACCCTGCTCTTCCCAGTGTCTGGTGATGCATTCCCTGCGGACACAGAATTGAGATAAGGTAAAAGATTAAACTGAAGAGATTCTGCAGAGCACTGAACACAAAATGCTGGGGGAACTCAGCAGGGCAGGCAGCATCTAAGGAGGACGAGAGTCGACATTTTGGGCCAAGACCCTTCATCAGGACTGGAAAGGAAGTGGGGGGAGGGGAAAGAAGCCAGAAAAAAAGATTGCCATGTGTACATTGAAACGTACAGTGAAATGTGTCATTTGCATCAAAGCAAATTAGCAAGGATTGCGCAAAGCGTCACCACACCTCCAGCACCAACAGAGCACACACACAACTCACCAGCCCTAATCTGTAGTACTCTCATAAGACGTAAAGGGGTACCCTGATGTTACGAAAGGGAAGATACAAAAGCAAGACTTTTTATTCTGCAGTAAAATGGCACCTCCAACGGTCATTTCCTAGTGCAAATCTAAAATCTATTTGCTGAATTTCCCAAGTTGCTCAGTTGGAATTCGGATCTGAATTCACTCCCTCCTCCAATTAAGGCTTGAAAATACTTCATCCAAACATCCGAATTTCCCCTCAAACTTATCACAGATCAATAAAATTGTGGCTTTTGCAAAGCTAGTGATAAATCTAGATGTAGCACAATAACTTCACCCAAAACTGCTACAAAACCCCTCGCAAATCAGGTCAGCACAACATTGTGGGCCGAAGGGCCTGTACTGTGCTGTACTATTCTATGTAATCTGTAATAACCCAACAACCTGCAGATACTCTCCATCCATCATCAAAGATCCTCACCGCCCAGGCCAGGCTCTTTTCTTGCTGCTACCATCAGGTAGAAAGTACAAGAGCTGCAGGACTCGCACCACCAGGTTCAAGAACAGTTACTACCCCTCAACCATCAGGCTCCTAAACAAGAGGACAACTACACTCAGCTATTGAGATGTTCCCACAACCAATGATCTCACTTTAAGGACTCTTTATCTTGTTATTTCACGCTATTTATTTATATTTGCATGTGCACAATTTGTTGTCGTCTATGCTCCACGTGATCGTTCACTAACCCTGTTTACAGATACTATTCTATGGATTTGCTCAGTATAGCTGCACAAAAAAGAATCTCAGGATCATATGTGCTGATAGTAAACCTTACTCTGAACTTTGATGATATTGCCCCTAAACCAACCTGTTAAACTCCCCCAAGCTCAGCCTGTGATATGTCTACCCTCCTCTAATCATGGAACCTCCAATCTTCCTCTCTCTACTTCCTTTAAGCCTCTGACCTACCAGTGGTCCTTAATGGTTCCATTAACCCAGAGCTTCTCCCTCTCTAAAACACTTTTCTAGCCCTAGTCTCACTTCTGGCAACCCCATCTCTCCTCTGATGGCTCCACCCTGTGCTATCTTCCAATACCCCTGCACCCACACCCACTCAGTGCCCAGCGTCCCGTCTCACATTACCTCCACCCCAGACCACCTGTCCCCACCCACAGCACTCAGTTCTCTCTGCATTCTCCACCCCATCCTGACTCCAAATCCCTTTCTGCAACCCCGGCCCTGCGATGTGGTCCGATCGCTCTCTGTCCCACATGCAACCACAGAAAGCATCCTGCCTGGATTCACCACAGCTTAGGATGGTAACTGTTCTGCGGAAATTGCAGACAGTTATGAATGCTGCCTAGCCCACCACACAACACCCCCCTCCCTTCCACCAACTCCATTATTTACACTTGGAAAATGCTGCCGGCATAATCGATGAATCTTCCAACCCTGGTCGTTCTCTCTTCCACCCACTGGGAGTGGGGAGAAGATCCACAAGACCAAGAACATGTATCACCAGATTCGGGGCAGCTTCGGCCTTGCTGCTCTGAGACTCTTGGACAGACGTCACCTCAACGTTCTTCACGACCTTTGCATTTTGCTTCTCCAGCTGCACTGCACTTTCGTTGCAACGGTAACAACACACAGAAACATAGAAAATAGGTGCAGGAGTAGGCCATTCGGCCCTTCAAGCCTGCACCACCATTCAGTATGATCATGGCTGATCACCCAACTCAGAATCCCACCCCAGCCTTCCCTCCATACCCCCTGACCCCCGTAGCCACAAGGGCCATATCTAACTCCCTCTTAAATATAGCCAATGAACTGGCCTCAACTGCTTCCTGTGGCAGAGAATTCCACAGATTCACCACTCTGTGTGAAGAAGTTTTTCCTAATCTCTGTCCTAAAAGGCTTCCCCTCTATCCTCAAACTGTGGCCCCTCGTTCTGGACTTCCCCAACATCAGGAACAATCTTCCTGCATCTAGCCTGTCCAATCCCTTTAGGATCTTATACGTTTCAATCAGATCCCCCCTCAATCTTCTAAATTCCAACGAGTACAAGCCTAGTTCATCCAGTCTTTCTTCATATGAAAGTCCTGCCATCCCAGGAATCAATCTGGTGAACCTTATCTGTACTCCCTCTATGGCAAGGATGTCTTTCCTCAGATTAGGGGACCAAAACTGCACACAATACTCCAGGTGTGGTCTCACCAAGGCCTTGTACAACTGCAGTAGTACCTCCCTGCTCCTGTACTCGAATCCTCTTGACATTCCACAACTCTACTCTTTTCTTTAATACCACTCCGATGTTCATACATTAAGTATGAACCGATCTGTCTGGATGGTGAGCAAACATAGCTTTTTCACAGTGTCTCAGTAGAGACGACAATAACAAACCAATTAACCTGCTTCTCATTTCCGCAGAGACAGTCACTCCATCCTCCGCTCTCCTCACTCTAGCCCCTAGACTCTACTTTCTTCTCACCATCCCAGCCCTGAGGCACTCTACAATAATCCTTCCCCAAGAACACGCCCCTTTCACGGCCCAGCACCCCAACCCCCATCACCACTCCCCACTACCTCAGTCCCTAGTTTCTCCATTCCTAACCCCCACCGGTATCAGTCTCTCCCCTTCCACACCACCCCATCTCAAACACTGGTCTCTCTGACTCCCTTTCCACATCTTCCCGTCCAGCTCCTTCAGACGCTGACCTCTCTCGCTCGCCCCAGATCTTGCATCGAACCAACTCCCCCAACGTTCCTCGTCCCGGGCCCACCTCCCCCAAGAATTACCGGCAGAAGTAATGTTGGCATTCCAGCTCCACGGGATCGACGAAGATAGCCTGGCACAGAGAGCAGGTCACGTCCGAGACCAGCTGCGAGACGCCGTCCACCGACGCAGCCATCTTTGCAACAACGTCGAGAATCAGCAACAGCGGCCAATCGCAGTGTGACCACGCCCCGCGGCCTTCCGCGCAGCCAATCACAAGACAGGTGGCACCGGAACCGTCAATGATAGGAGAAGGGTGTGCTGCAAGCTCCAATCACGTAACAACACAGGTTCACGAGCCTAATAGCAATGACGAGGCCTTTAGCCAATCATCTTCACAAATTCCGCCCATAGCTCTGTCTTGATTGGGGGCTCAGTCACCTGCCCAGCCAATCAATTGTTTCCTCCTGTCAATCGATTTTCCCAGAGACCCGGCCATTCGACAAGAAGCCCAGTCTGACCGGTGACTTAACAAAGTGTTAGAGGGCCGAGACCCTTCATCAGGACTGGGGTACGCAGGGCTCTGGTGGGCAGTTTAAATAGTCTGGCTCAGACTAGATGGGTCAAAGGCCTGTTTCTGTGCTGTACTTTTCTATGGCTCTAGAATTGAAAGTATACTTGGACTAAGATGTTAACTGTCCTGTGCTATCACCAGTGTGGTCATCAGTTGATCTGCCAGCTGTCTTCAGGAGTTTCGGCCCGCTTATGATCAAGACTCCCTCGAGGTGGTGGGCCAGCAGTGCTAAAGCATCACCTCCCACTGGTGAGCTTAAAAACTTGGCATCTGCCTCTATCAGAATCCAACAGATAGTCTGCTCTTCAGGTGTCTATGCAACTACAGAAGGGTTTGCAAAAGATATATACGCTGTCTGACTATCTGCTCCTCTGGACGTACTTAGTCCACACCCATGCTGATCCTGTCTCTGCTGCCTCAGCTACAGCCCTGCTGGTTGACTTGATCTCTCTTCTAGTGAAGCAACTATCTCTGTAAAGGATTGCTTTGGAAAGGGTGATAGCCCTGAAGAATGATCTCGGACCAAAACCTTGACCATTTATTCTTCCCATAGATGCTGCCAGACCTACTGAGTCTCTCTGGCCTTTTGTGTGTGTTGCTCTGTATTTTATTAACTTATTTGTGGTACTATTTTGTGGTATGTGCTGTGTGTGATATATTTTTGTGGGTGCACCCTAGTCCAGAAGAGCATTGTTTCATTTCTTTGTATATATGTACAGTAAGATGACAACAAACTTGACCTTGCTATACTGCAGGTACTTTGATTATAAATTAAATTTAACTTTTTTTTTTATATACCATTGCCACAACATCTTAGTCCGGGGAAGGTCAGTCTAATTCATTGAATTATATCGAGTCTGGCCCTACCCATGTTTTTTAAAATTTATTTGAGATATCTCTGTAATCAAACCTGACAAATTATCAGCTGTTCACTGTAAAGGCTGCTTTTTGCATGAGTTCGGGAGGTGCTCTTCCCAGTACTGTCCTAAAGGGAATAATGATTCTTGATTTTTTTTTATATAAATTAAATCGACAAACGTCCACCATAAGGATGTGACCTGAAGTTGCCTAAGGCCAGCATTTGGCTGATATGGCTAAACCAGTTCAAACTGCTCTGTCTCAGGAGAACAAAGAAAGTGCAAATTTGTGGGAGCAGAGCAATACACACATAGCACTGGAGGAACTCAGCAGGTCAGGCAGCATCTATGGAGAAGGATAAAGAGTAATGCTCCTTATAGCCTTGGAGCAGATCTGACACAGGCCAGTCAGATAATCCTGAGCCAACAAAACAAACACAGCAAATTCCAGCTGATAGAACAAGGATAAGAATGGGAAGGGTCTCGGGCATAGAAACAGCAGGAACCCTAGAGACCATCCATCATGGAGGTGAATAAGACACACCCTGGAAATGTGGAGATCAAGTCGGGGGGGGGGGGGTATTGTCAGCTGAAAGCTGCTTCCATCATGCCTGTCATCGAGTGGCCTCTTTCCCCTCGTGTGCCACAGCACTAGTGTCCGATTTCAGGCACCTCAGGGGGGTTAGGACAGCGTGTGCGGGAGGCTCGGACTCTCTCCTCTTGTCACCAGGGGCTCGTCACATTGAGACAGTGACCAGTGCTGGAGAGCCCTTGGGAAAGCACGCTCCAGACTTCGAAGGCCTATGGTCACCCTTAGCTATGTATCTGACTGCTAAATAGTTAGTTTTGTCATTTGTGTAACTTGGGGGGGGGGGGACTTGGATGTTTGATCGAATCTTGTACTGTTTGTAAATAAATCATTAACATCCATATTCATCGTCAGTGTCTTGTGTCTCACTCACTGATCCCCTAAGCCGATTTCCATGTTACAGAGTGAGAAGGACTGAAGAAATTGTCTTATTTCTGGGCATGGCCTACTCATTATTACCATTCACTACTGTTGTACACACAAAATAATCTGCAGATGCTGGGGTCAAAGCAACACTCACAACACACTGGAGGAACTCAGCAGGTCAGGCAGCATCCGTGGAAAAGATCGGAGGACGTTTCCAGCCAGAACCCATGGTGTTAGCTAGTATGATTCCCATACTCTAGGGAGTGCTTTCTACGAAGAATGATGTACAGTTTGAACACTTGCTCTTGCACACAGGTCAGATGGCTCTCAAAGGGAAGCTGAGACACTTTTATACATTTTTGAAACTATTAAAAGTTCCTTGAAAACTCAAATGCTTCATTCAGTAATCAACTGAAGAATATTATAAAGAACAGCACTTATTTGTTAGAATTATTCACAAAGTTTAATGAAATCAGCCTTCATTTGCAAGGAAATGATTTGAAGTTAACAAATTTCACGATATATGTCAGTGATATAAAATTGATTCAGATTTTGAATCTTATCAAAGTCAAAACAGCCATCTCCACATTTCCTTCCAAGTTAACCCTATTTAAGTCTGCGGCAGGGTAGTGTAGTGATTAGCATGGCGCCATACAGTACAGGCGACCTGGGTTCAATTCCTGCCACTGCCTGTAAGGAGTTTGTAAGTTTGTGGGTTTGTTGTTTGGCTCCAGTTTCCTACCGCAGTCCAAAGTCGTAATGGTCATTCGGCTAACTGGTCATTGTAAATTGTCCCATGAGTCAGCTAATGTTAAATGGGTGTTGCTGGGTGACACGGTTGAAAGGACTGGAAGGGCTTATTCTGCACTGTATTCTCAGTAACATAAAATAACACAGGCTGTTGCGACCTTTCCCAATTTCTAAACCTCTGAGTTGGAAGAGAAAGAAAGGACACCAGATGGTGATTTTCAGGTACACTGTGTCCACCAGAGTGAGCTGTATTGATATTTTAGAGAGATTTCAGGATCTTCTGTTCATCCAAATTCCAGACTGGGTAATAAATCCATTCCAGAATACCTGTTTTTAAAAAAAAAAAAAAAAAAAAATTATTCATTTATGGGATGTGGTCATCATCGGATAAACCAGCATTTATTGCCCATCCCTAGTTGCCCTTGACAAGGTGGTGATGAGCTGCCTTCTTAAACCACTGCAGTCCCTGAGGTGCGGGTACACCCACTGTGCTATTAGGGAAGGAATTCCATGATTTTAACCCAGTGACAATGAAGGAACAGCGATATGTTTCCAAGTGACTTGGAGGGGAATCTCCAAGTGGTGGTATTCCCGGGTATCTGTAGTTCCTGGCCTTCTAGATGGTAGTACGGTAGGTGTAATGAGTAATTAACAGGAAGGATGGAGGAAGAGCTGACCGCAATAATAATGACTGAGCTGAAGCCGGGGTTCAAAAAAAACCATATCAAGAATTTTGGTTGCAGAAAGAATCTCTGAACACTATTCTGCACTGTGGAAAAAGGTCAATATGTTCCTTATTGCATTTAAGACCATAAGACAAAGGAGTGAGCAGAAGTCAGCCATTCAGCCCATCGAGTCTGCTCCACCATTTTATCATGAGCTGATCCATTCTCCCATTTAGTCCCACTCCCCCACCTTCTCACCATAACCTTTGATGCCCTGGCTACTCAGATACCTATCAATCTCTGCTTTAAATACACCCAATGACTTGGCCTCCACTGCTGCCCGTGGCAACAAATTCCATAGATTCATCACTCTCTGGCGAAAATATTTCTTTGTATCTCTGTTCTGAATGGGCTCCCTTCAATCCTTAGGTCATGCCCTCTCATACTAGACTCCCCCATCATGGGAAACAACTTTGCCACATCCACTCTGTCCATGCCTTTTAACATTTGAAATGTTTCTAAGAGGTCCCCCCCATTCTTCTAAACTCCAAAGAATACAGTCCAAGAGTGGACAAATGTTTCTCACCTGTTAACCCTCTCATTCCTTGAATCATTCTAGTGAATCTTCTCTGTACCCTCTCCAACGTCAGCACATCCTTTCTTAAATAAGGAGAGCACAGTACTCCAAGTGAGGTCTCACCAGCACCTTATAGAGCCTCAACATCACATCCCTGCTCCTATACTCTACTCCTCTAGAAATGAATGCCAACATTCTTCACCACCAACTCAACCTGGCTGTTAACCTTAAGGGTGTCCTGCATGACTCACAAATCCCATTGCATCTCAGAACTTTGAATTCTTTCCCCATTTAAATAATAGTCTGCCCATTTATTTCTGCCAAAGTGCATAACCATACACTTTCCAACATTATACTTCATTTGCCACTTCTCTGCCCATTCTTCCAATCTATCCAAATCTCTCTGCAGACTCTCCATTTCCTCAGCACTACCAGCCCCTCCACCTATCTTCGTATCATCAGCAAACTTAGCCACAAAGCCATCTATTCCATAATCCAAATCGTTGATGTACAATGTAAAAAGAAGCAGCCCCAACACAGACCCCTGTGGGACACCACTGGTAACCGGCAGCCAACCAGAATAGGATCCCTTTATTCCCACTGTTTCCTGCTGATCAGCCAACACTCTATCCATGTATGTAACTTTCCCGTAATTTCATGGGCTCTTATCTTGTTAAGTAGCCTCATGTGTGGCACCTTGTCAAAGGCCTTCTGAAAATCCAAATATACAACATCCACTGCATCTCCCTTGTCTAGCCTACTGGTAATTTCCTCAAAAAATTGTAATAGGTTTGTCAGGCAGGATTTTCCTTTAAGGAAACCATGCTGAGTTCTGCCTATCTTGTCATATGCCTCTAGGTACTCTGCAACCTCATCCTTGACAATCGACCCCAACAACTTCCCAACCACCGATGTCAAGCTGAAATATTACTTAATGGAGCATGGTTTCAATGTACCCACCCAACTTCTTTCAAAGCAATGAAACAGACGGCAAATTACTGAATGAGGATCTGAGACTCCTTCAGTCTGCTGTTGAGAAATTGATAGTACAACCCGCCCATCTCATTAAAAAACACACAATGAAGTAGTGAACAGTTGGATGAATGTACATTCTACAATCGCCGATTGTATTTAATAATAACTATTTGTAGGTTTAATAGATTTGAATTTTTTTGCCATTGTTTGTCACTGCTTTGAATTTGAAGTTCCTATTTTCTTTCACTGTGCATCATAAATCAAACTTCTTTATAATGTTTATGTAATGGCCAGAAACTGAGCGGGGACGCTGGGGCGAGGTCTGGGAGCCAAGGAGGTGTAACACAAAAAAGATTGGGAAACGTTCACCCACCCAAACCAAGGCCCTCCGGTTTGAGATCGCTTCGTCACAGGGAAAAAGTTCTCGCTGTCCATTTTCCCTGTATCCCCCTCTCCCATTTCTGCTCCGCAAGGAAAACAAACCCAACACATCCCAGCTCTGGGATGTCGGAGGGTGGACCAAAAACCAGATAGAATTTTATAAGCAACACACATCAAAGTTGCTGGTGAACGTAGCAGGCCAGGCAGCATCTCTAGGAAGAGGTACAGTCGACGCTTCGGTCCGAGACCCTTCATCAGGATGCTTGAATTTCCAGCATCCGCAAAATTCCTCGTATTAGGATTTGATGAAATGAGAGAAGCACCCTGCCGAATCTTCCCTTCACCTTTCAGATTTAGTTTAATTTGACATAACATTGTTTTGGCCCCCGAAAGGCCTGCAGGTGTGCTGTCCTATCCCTCAGCACGCTAACCCCCTGCAACATCCTGGCTAATCTCCCCTACACCCTTTCCAGCGCAATCCCGGTCTGCGGGGCCGCCTGTTCATTCACCCTGTGGGCCTCAGGCAGCTCCCTGCATTTCCTCAATGAAAACACTGACACCGTGCGGTCGGGTTGGGCAACGACCAGTCGCTGCAAAGCCAATCGTGGCGCACATTTCCTTTTTTAGCAAACATGCAGATTAAGGTATGCGAATTGCCAGCAATAACTACAGAAGCTAATCAAATACTCTAAATTTGTGGCATTTGTGGTAACGGTATTCTAGGAGGAGCACATGTAAAAGTGGGAAATAGGTATTTAAAAGATTTGGTTGCCTTAAATTTGAGGGGTGTGGGTTAAGCATGCATGCAGATGGCAAAGAAAAGAAAGCATACTTACCTGGCAGGGGAGAGACCGTGATCATTAAGGCGGTTCTCCCAGGACGAGGCTATCCCATTGCACTTTGGGTGTGCTGACGCCTGCGATGTCCCCAAATGCGGGATACTCGACTGCAAAATTTGTGGTAGTGGGGGACTGCGTTCGCGCTCTCCCCTGATCTTCAATAAAGATAGAAACTGAAATTTGCGAGGTAGAGTGAGTTGGTTGCTGTACAGCCGTCGGTAGGACCTCGGTACACCAAGACGTGCATAATACAGCTACGGATCCTAGCAATCGGCGTTCAGGACTTGGAGATGGAACAGGATGATTTCGACATCATTCTGCAGCCTGAAAACTGGGTGACGGGAAAGGGTTAAAGAGTGTTACGTAACCGGCAACAATGAATATTAATCGAGACAGGTTTTATAAAAACAACCGAACATTTATTAAACACGTATAAACGATAAGAAAAAAAAGGAAAACTTTAACCGGAGAGTAACAGGTACGCAGTTGTTCACCAGCTCGCCACTCAGCTCTGGTTCTTAAAGCGTTAAATGCTGAAAACAGTTCTTAAAGCGATAACTTCCAAAGTCCAACAGGATTTACACGTTCAATTGGGAGACTTATCTAGAGAACTATTTCTTCGCCGACACACCTTTACTTCTGGTTCCGTCCACAGGATTCCCGATGCCGAAAGTAAACAACACACATAAAAGTTGCTGGTGAATGCAGCAGGCCAATCAGCATCTGTCGGAAGAGGTACAGTCGACGTTTCAGGCCGAGACCCTTCGTCAGGACTAACTGAAGGAAGAGTGAGTAAGGGATTTTAAAGTGGGAGGGGGAGGGGGAGATCCAAAATGATAGGAGAAGACAGGAGGGGGAGGGATGGAGCCAAGAGCTGGACAGGTGATTGGCAAAAGGGATACGAGAGGATCATGGGACAGGAGGTCCGGGAAGAAAGACAAGGGAGGATGGGCAAGGGGTATAGTCAGAGGGACAGAGGGAGAAAAAGGAGAGTGAGAGAAAGAATGTGTGTATAAAAATAAGTAACAGATGGGGTACGAGGGGGCCTTAGCGGAAGTTAGAGAAGTCGATGTTCATGCCATCAGGTTGGAGGCTACCCAGACGGAATATAAAGTGTTGTTCCTCCAACCTGAGTGTGGCTTCATCTTTACAGTAGAGGAGGCCGTGGATCGATATGTCAGAATGGGAATGGGATGTGGAATTAACCGAAAATAAACAGTTTAAATCAACTGACCTTAAGTTCCTTTTAGAGAGAGAGCCTTTTTGCATGAACTTATTGCGCTTTTACAAGAGTTATCTCAATGCAGCTTCTCTTCAATGAAAACTCAATAAGGTCTATCCTTTATCAAACTGCCAAACGATACCGACTTCTCTCGCTCCTTCACTTCGACGAATTCTTTACTCTCCCTTCAAAACTGTCGGAATTGAGTAAATTGGCACTTCCAGCCACAAATTCCCAGTCCAAGTAATATGGAATCTTTCAACAGAACGTACAACCGTTTTATAAATGAAACTGCGTCACAAAAACAAACGCAACAGAAACGGAGGCACAACCCATTCCACCTGAAAATCTACAAACTCAAACACCTACTACGTCACCCGGGTCGACCCTTATATAGTCACGGGGGGGGGCGGGCGGCACATGTCATCACGTGACCTCACATCGGCGGGAAAATCACATCAGGTGACCTCCAAAAGACCGTTACAGCATTTTCACACAAAAAAAACCAGATCTCCTTGAGCACTTAACAGAGCAGACAGGATTGTGTGAGGAATGTCAGGAAGAGGAGTCAGTAGAACATGTAGTTTTGTGTTGCAGGAAGTATGGGATACAGAGAGAGATGATGAGGAATAAATTAGGGGAGTTGGGGGATGCAGGAATTCACATTAAAAGGGTTGCTGGGCATGGGTGAGAGAGCACAAGTCCGGGTATTTTTAGTGTTTTTAAGGGGTACAGGGGTTTTTTTTATAGAATATGACGAATAAACAGGAATAGGATACTAGGATGGTCAAAGATGGGAGGGTGAAGTGTAGGGGTGTGTGTGTGTGTGAGTGATTGGGTGAAGGGATTTAGAATGTATGTCTAGTGCACATTCTGGAGCAGAGGGTGGCGGTAATGCACCATTAAGCTGGATGCCAACCGCAGTAAAACAAGATACAGACAGACAGACATTTAACAGAGCAGAGTACCCCTGTGGTCATTCCCCCTCAACAATAGGTATATCATTTTGGATACTGTCGGGGTGACCTAACAGTAGTCGGGTCTCTGACGGGATCCCGGATGGTGTGTGCCTCTCGGGAGCCAAAGTCCGGGATACTGTATCTCAGGTTCAGTCCTCGACATTAAGTGGGAGGGTGAACAGCCAGAAGTTGTGGTCCGTGTTAGGTACCAATGACATGGCTAGGTCGAATGACGAGGTTCTGCAAAGGGAGTGTGGTGCTAAGTTAAAGGGCAGGGCCTTCAGGGTTCTGATCTCAGGATTGCCACCCGTGCCACGTGATAGTGAGGCCAGAACTAGGAAGATTATCCAATTTAATATGTGGCTCAGGAGTTGGTGTAGGAGGTAGGGCATAACATTTTTGGATCATTAGGCTCTCTTCCAGGGGAGATGGGACCTGTACAGAAGGGATAGTTTGCACCTGAACTGGAGGGGGACTAATATCCTATTTGGAAGGTTTGATAATGCTGCACAGGGTTTAAACTAGAGTTGTAGGGGGATGGGATCCAAAGTGCTAGAACAGTTAGTGCAGAGTTTGTGGAGGCAGATGTTGGTGAGCCACAGTTAGGAATCAAGTGGTTGAGCATGGTGAGACTAGTGTCCTGAGCTGCGTCTATTTCCATGCAAGAAATATCGTAGGAAAGATGAATAATAGTGCTGAAGATCAGGTAGCTGGTTTGCAAACAGAGGCATTGTGCAGTGAGGAGAAGCTGTTGATGGGGCAAAATTACAATCAGCTGGATGAACAATGCACACAGAATGCTGGAGGAACTCAGCAGGCCAGGCAGCCTCTACAGAAAAGAGTACAGTAGATGTTTTGGGCTGAAACCCTACTAGATAAATTTTTTATTAGCAAAATATACTTTATTCATAAAATTATTTGCAAGAATAAGCCATTCAATAACCCTGCATTCTTTACAGACATTGTCAATCCTTTGTACACAGTGTAAAATAATTCTGCCCCTCTTGTGGCACCCTGAGGGTTCATTTCAGGCAATACAACCACAATTGAGGGGCTTCTCCCCACCCCCAGCCACTCCCTAAACCGTGGTCCTTCCTTCCTCGGGTGGCTTCAGTGCCAACCTTGGCACATACTCCTGCAGCCTGGAACGTGCCAGTTGGCAGAATTCTTCCACGGGGATACCACCGTTTCAGGATGACCAAGAGCATTTTTTCGCCGAGCTGATGATCTGTCAGCTTGATGTTTGTCTCCGTGTGCGTCCCTAGGAGTGGCCTGCAGATCAGAGGGTTGTCTACAACGCAGCTGCCTGCCGGGGATGAAACCTGACAGAAGCCCTTTCATCTTCTCTGCGAACCCACAGTCTTACTGATTCATTTCCACTGCAGTCCTCCCATGGGCAGGGGGTTGTGGAGATGATATTACGGGCATACAGGAGGGTTCTGACTGAGAAGGGCTCCCCTCACTGCTGGAAAGGCTAGGTTTTGGTGGTCAACAAGATGAGTATTTAGATTAGATTATGAGGACACTCAGTCCTCATTTATTGTCATTTAGAAATGCATGCATTAAAAAATGATACAATGTTCCTCCAGAAAGATATTACAGAAACACAGGACGAACCAAGACTAAAACTGACAAAACCACATAATTATAACATATCGTTACAACAGTGCAAAGCAATACTGTAATTTGATAAAGAGCAGACCATGGGCATGGTAAAAAAAAGTCTCAAAGTCCCGATAGCCCCATCATCTCACACAGACGGTAGACGGGAGAAACTCTCCCTGCCATGAATCTCCAAGCGCCGCAAACCTGCCGATACATTGGAAGCACCCGACCGCAGCCGACGCTCAGTCCGTCCGAAAGCTTTGAGCCTCCGACTAGCCCTCCGACACCAAGTACCATCCTCTGCCGAGCACTTCGACCCCGCCCCGGCTGCCGAGCAACAAGCAAAGCCGAGGACTCGGGGCCTTCTCCTCCGGAGATTCTGGATCACACAGTAGCAGCGGCAACGAAGCAGGCATTTCAGAAGTTTCACCAGATGTTCCTCCGTGCTCTCATATCTGTCTCCATCAAATCAGGATTGTGCTCGGCACCCTACTTGACAGATAACAGACATCACCACTGGAGTGGCCGCTGCGAGCTGCATCGCGCCACCATCTTCTCCTCTCCCCTGAAACCTAAAAGGGAGACAAAATCAAAAAGAGTGAACACAGGACTGGAAGAGTTGTATCTGAATGTGTGCAGTATATGGAATAAGGTAGATGAACTTGCAGCACAGTTGCAGGTTGGCAGGTATGATGGTGTTGACATCACTGAATCATGGCTGAAAGATTATAGCTGGGAGCTTGATGTCCAAGGACACACTTATATCAAAAGGACAGGCAGGAAGGCAGACGGGGAGGTGTTGCTCTGTTGGTAAAAAATGAAGTCAAATCATTAGAAAGAGATTGGAAGGTGTTGAATCATCGTGGACAGGGCTGAGGAACTGAAAGGGTAAAAAGTCCCTGGTAGGAGTTGTATACAGACCCCAAACAGTACTGAGGATGTGGCCAACAAACTACAATAGGGGATAGAAAATCAGGTTGGTGCTGGATTGCAGGAGCGGTAATTTCTTGAGAGCCCATGAGATAGCTTTTTGGAGCAGCTCGTGGCTGAGCCCATTAGGTGATCAGCTATTCTGATCTGGGTATTGTGCGATGAACCAGAATTGATAAGAGAACTTAAGGTAAAAGAACCTTCAGGGGAAAGTGATCATAATATGATTGAATTCACACTGGAATTTAAGAAGGAGAAGCTAAAGTCAGACGTATCAGTATCACAGTGGAATAATGGGAATTACAGAGGCATGAGAGAGGAGCTGGCCAGAATTGATTGGAATAGAACTCTGGGTTGATAGCAGAGCAGCAATGGCTGGAATTTCTGGAAACAATATTTACATCACAAAGAGGAAGCACTATTCTGAAGGGAAGATTACAGAACGGTGGCTAACAAGAGAAGTCAAAGCCAACATAAAAGCCAAAGAGGGGGCATAAAATTGAGCAAAAATTAGTGGGAAGTTAGAGGATTAGGAAACTTATAAAACCAACACAAGGCAACTAAAAAGTCTTTAAGAAGGTAAAGCTGGAATACAAAAGTATGCTAGCCAATCATATTAAAGAGGATACCAAAAGTTTCTTCAGATACTTAAAGCATAAAAGGGAGGTGAAAGTGGATATTAGACTGGTGGAAAACAATGCTGGAGCGGTAGTAATAGGCGACAACAAAATAGCGGATGAACTGATTAAGAATTTTGCATCAGTCTTCACAGTGAAAAACACCAGCAGTATGGTGGAAGTTCCATATGTCAGGGGGCATGAAGTGTGTGAAGTTACCATAACTAGAGAGAAGGTTCTTAGGAAAGTGAAAGGTCTGAGGTCACCTGGATCAGATGGTGTACACCCCAGAGTTCTGAAAGAGGTGGCTGAAGAGATTGTGGAGGCATTTGTAATGATCCTTCAAGAATCATTAGATTCTGCAATGGTTCCATAAAGGAGACTGGAAAATTGCAAACGTTTTACTCTCCAAGAAGGGAGAGAAGCAGAAGAAAGGAAACTATAGGCCAGTTAGTCTGACTTCAGTGGTTGGGAAGGTATTGGAGTGGATTATTAAAGATGAGGTCTCAGGGTAGTTGGAGGAACATGATAAAATAGGCCAAAGTCAGCATAGTTTCCTGAAGGGAAAATCTTGCTTGACAAATTTGTTGGAATTCTTTGAAGAAATAATAAGCGGGATGGATTAGACAAAGGAGGATCCATTGATGCTGTGTACTTGGATTTTCAGAAGGCCTTTAACAAGGTGCCACACATGAGGCTGCTTAGCAAGCTACATGACCATGGCATTACACAAAATACAAAACAGCAGCTGATTGTCAGGAGGCAAAGAGAGAGAATGAAGGGGTCTGTGTTGGGACCGATTCTTTTTACATTGTATATCAATGATCTGGATGATGGAATTGATGCAAAGTTTGCAGATGACATGAAGATAGGTGGAGGGCAGCAGTAGTAGAGAGGCGACAGAAGGACTTAGACAGATCAGGAGAATGGGGCAAAGGAATGGCAGATGGGATACAGAGTTGGGAAGTGTATGGTCGGGCACTTTGGTAAAAGAAATGAAAAGGTTGACTATTTTCTAAATGGAGAGAAAATACCAAAAAAAACTGGTGCAAAGGGACTTTGAAGTCTGTTACGTACCCCGTAACTGGGTTGCCAAACCAGCAGAAATGGACCACTCAGTTGGAGTCTGGATTACTGGAACTAAGAAAGTTTTATTAAAGAAATAAGAAACACAGTACTCTAATCAAAAGGATAATAAATGCAACAGTTCAGCAATGATAAACACACATGTACACAGCATTCGGATAACAGGATCAATCAAGCTCTATTGTCGTCTAGGGGTAAATGACCAGTTTCAAAGTGATGCAAACTTCCGTTCAATGGAGTTCAGTTCAGTTCACAGTAATCACTGCCGTGGCGATGGACAAGGGGGTGGGGGGAGGAGAGAGAGAGGGTGAAAGCGAATGAATATTCAAAACGGCTTCCACACAGACCTTCGATATTCCCCGCAGTCAGCTTTCGGGCGAGCCCTTTGTAATGTCTTCTGAGGTCACCTACTGTGACCCCTCTGTTTCAGATATGATCGTTCCTCAGCAGTGAATCCGGCACCTAGGCAAGGGCGGACACACACCAGGTTCCCGCCGATCGTACCTTTCCACCCTGTGCGTCTATGGCTTGTTCCCGCGACCAGCCCTCCAAAAACTCCCACTGACTTGTGGGAGGCGCACCGCTTCCAGGGTCTCGTTACCTCGTGGTGTCGTGTGTGTCTGCCTTAGCGAACCAGTCCCTTTTTATCCCCCTGCTGGGGTACCGCCTGTCCATCACTTCAAACAGTTCAGGGTTCAAAAAGGAGCCGATCTTGACAGTTCTCAGACCGGTGTCTCCTTCCGTTAAACTCTCTTGTCTCTTCATTAACATTTCCAAATGCTGCTCCATTGTCTTCCTTATCTCTCTTTCTCCTGAAGACAGGTGGCAGATCAACTGTTGATCCCACTGGTGCCAGCACAGGACAGTTAACATCTTAATCTATGTGTACTCTTTGTAACCCTCTTTCATCACAAGTCCTTATGTAGGATTTCATGAAGCTTATTTTGCAGGTTGAGGCAAATGTTTGGGGACCAAGTACACAGTATGTGCTGAGGTTCTACTGCTGTTACTACCAATTGTCATTGCCAGATTCTCCCCCAAGGCAGCTAGTTATACATTTTGGAGGACAATGCTGGAGCTGCTGGCGAAGACCAACATTACTCATCTGTCCATCTTGAGGATTGGTCACATTCTTGAAGGATCACAGGCCTTGCAACAGAGTAATCCCATGCTTAACCTGTGATGACAGTGAGGTGTTAACAAATCAGATCCAAAAACATGGTGTGGTGGAAATTGGAAAGAAGATAACACTGGGAAAGGGAGGATGAGGAAGGGTCATTCAGTTATATACTTTAACACCCATAAATTGATGACTTTGAAGTGCTAAAAGCAAAAGGGCAAATTTTCATGCCCATCTGCCCTGATATTGAAATAAAGTTACAGCCAATTTAAGAAGTAAAAGACTTATTCAAAGCATATAACAAGGGGGTGAGCGTTTTTTGCAGGGTGAGATGTCTGTGCACAGGCATTTTGAGCCGAAAGATCCGTTCGTGTGCTGTCCTGTGTTCAGTCTCCCATCATAAGTGAAAAGCTGACCCCCCTGCGACATCCTGGCTAATCTCCCCTGCAGCCTTTCTAGAGCAATCCCGGTCTGCGGGGTCGTCTGTTCATTCACCCCGTGGGCCTCAGGCAGCTCCCTGCATTTCCTCAAGGAAAACACTGACACCGTGCGGTCAGGTTCAGCAACGACCAGTCGCTGCAAAGCCAATCGTGGCGCACATTTCCTTTTTTAGAAAACATGCAGATTAAGGTCTGGGATTTGTCACCAGTAAACTACAGCAGTTAATCAAATAATCTAGATTTGTGGCATTTATGCTAACAGTATTTTAGGAGGAGCACGTGGAATAGTAGGAAATAGATCTTTAGAACATTTGTTTGCCTGAATATTGAGGGGTGTGGGTTAAGCATGCACGTGGATGGCAGAGAAGAAAAAGCATACTTACCTGGCAGGGGAGAGACCGTGATCATTAAGGCGGTTCTCCCAGGACGAGGCTATCCCATTGCACTTCGGGTGTGCTGACGCCTGCGATGTCCCCAAATGCGGGATACTCGACTGCAAAATTTGTGGTAGTGGGGGACTGCGTTCGCGCTCTCCCCTGATTTCTAATCTAAAGACAGAGATTCCCCTGTTAAGAGTTTTCTGCAAGTTGTGTACAGTCTTCCCGTACTCAGTGCGTGTATTGACAACCGATGGTTCACTTCGTACGTCTCGCTGCTTCCAGACCCACTCCCTTGTAAGGTTACAAAAATACTGGGGGCCCTGCTGATGGGTCTCGGCGGCGACTTACCTTCTCCCATCCGTTTTCTCCAAACAAAATACACTTGAGAAAATTATTTACGACAAACCATTCAATAACTCTGAATTCATGACTATTTCATTCTGTACAGTTTTCAAATTTTACTCACTCACGTGGCACTCTGCTACTTCATCTTCTATAACACAACCGTAGTTGAGGGGTTTATTCCGCGCCACCCAACCACTCCCACTCGCAGCGGAGAAGAACCCGAAAGAAACATTCATCGGATATTTTTTCCAACTTTCAGACCCAAGGCGATATTTCCTCCCTTAATATCCACATCCAGGAATCATAATCTCAAGATTACAACTCCTTCGGGACAGAGTTGAAAACTCCAGATCAAGGGTCTGTCTAATCCGAAACGTCGACTGTCCGTTTCCCTCTGCAGATGATGACTTCAGCCGGCACTTAACGTATGTTGGTGCCGATCATAGCATCTTTTGTCCCTTGGAGTATTTTTTCCACCCCGTATTCAATCCTCCACGTTCTATTGTGGAGGGCAGAGGAAGTTCACTATCTAAGGGAGACAGTTTTAAATACCACAGGCGCCAATCAACACGGCGTTGATGCAGGAATATCTCACTGTGGTAAAATAGTTTAACTTGGTCCTCGGGCCAAGAGATAAAGTCCATGAGCAGGATACTTGTTGCCAGTGGATTTGATGAGTTTCTGCTTACAGTCTGCTGTTGGTCCACTGTTCATTTCCCAACATAGATACTGCCTGACTTTCAAGGAAGAGGTACAGGAGCCAGAAGACACACACCCAACTTTTCAGGAACAACTTCTTCCTCCCTGCCATCAGAATTCTGACCTCAAGCCCACTAACTCACAATATTTTGCTGCCATTCTGCAATAATTATTTCATTTATTTTATATGTATTTCTTATCGTATTTTATACAAAGTTTTAAAAATTATAATGTATTGCAATGTTCTGCTGCCACAAAACAAAAAATTCACAACATATATCGGTGGTATAAATAAAGTGTATCTAGAGTTGGTGGTATCACTCCAGTGCCTTGAAGACCTGCTGCAGGTTGTCCTTGGCTGATAAAGTTCCTTTACATCCTGACATGATACGATGTTGGTGATGCACAGAAACGCCAACAATTGTGCGGAGAGCAGCTGGGAAATGGCCCTTCCACCCAACTTGTCCAAGCCCCACACAGCATCCTCCCGGCTAGTCCCAGTTGCCCGCAACCTGTCAATCACCTCCCCTCCATGTACCTGTCCAAACCCACACCTCAAAACTCAGCCTGCTGCCAATACCAATCGTCGTTCCCAGCATATGGGATTCTCTCCCAAGGCAGCGAATTAAGCTGTTTTTGGGGACAATGCAGGAGCTACTGGCGAAGGGCAACATCACTAGATCTGTCAACTTTGGGGACTGGTCACCTTCTTGAAGAACCAAAAGCCTTCTGGTAAAGTAATGCCAAACTGCAGCTGTGAGAGTGGGGAAGTGTTGACAAAAGAGATCCAGAAAGAAGGTGTGCTGGAAATTAGAAGGAAGATCTCCCTAGGAAAGGGAGGAAGAGGAGGGAACATTTATTGAGATACAGTGATACAACAAAATGGCAAGTTTTCTTTCTCTGATGATGAAATATAATTACACCCAATTTTTAAAAAATTTAAAGATTTATTAAAAACATGTTACAAGATAACTAAAACTGTACAAAGTTTACATTCCAAAACAGATGACATTAAAAAAAAATAAAGCAACCCAATACAGAAAACCAGATTAAAGGAATTGAATAGACCCAGTTATCAGTGCTAACAATTAGTACATCACAGCCAGATTCAGGACATTGACATGACCCCGTGGTGTTACAGTGAAGACTATTCCCAAGTGCCAACATCAGCATCAGACCCACTGAAGTGTCGAGAGAGCTCAAACCGTGCAAGCCCCAGACAGTCACATTTACAGTCCTTTAATCCACCTCCTCAATAGCTGGTCCGGCAGAACTGGCAGTCCCAGCCTGTGCCCTGCACGATTCCCCTGTGGCTGCTCCTTGGTACAGTTTAGCAATGATGGGATTGCTGAGTTCTTCCAGCTCTTTCTGCTTGTGCTCAAACTCCTCCTTCTCTGCCATCTGATTCTTCTCCAGCCAGGATATTGTTTCATTGCACAGGTCAATGACTTTCCTCTTGTCCTCAGCACTGATCTTCCCAGCCATCTTCTCATCCTACACAGAGCCCTTCAAGTCATTTATTATCCTTAGGATGACTTCAGATTTACTTCCACGTAAAAATTCAGTGCGCACATGTTGTCGTTGTGCAGTACAAGTCTTTGCTCACACTGGTCATTACAAATTAGGGGGAACGTTGAGTTGAGGTGCTGAACAAAATGTTTCCCCCAATTCAAATGCTAGATGTTGTGACAGCCCCTGTCTCCACGATCTCAGAGGACCTGCCCTGGACCTTTCATATAAATCTAATTGTAAAGAAAGTTTCTACTTCCTTAGGAGTCCGCAGAGATTTGTCTTGTTATCAAAAACCTTGACAAACTTCTATAGATGTGTAGTGGGAAGTGTGTTGAGTATGCATCATGGCCTGATATGGGAACACCAATGCCTTTGAATGGAAAATTAGAATTAGAATCAGAATCAGGTTTATTATCACAGGTAAGTGTTGTGAAATTCGTTAACTTAGTAGCGGCAGTTCAATGCAATACATAATATAGAAAATAAATACATAGGTAAATCAATTACAGTAAGTCTATATATATGTATTTAATAGTTCAAAAATAGTGCAAAACAGAAATTATATATATAAATGGTGTAGTGTTCATGGGTTCCATGACCATTTACAGATCAGATGGCAGTGGGGAAGAAGCTGTTCCTGAATTGCTGATAATAAATTTTACTTTGAACTTTGAACGTTTCCAGATTCCAACCACCCTCTGGGAGATGAAGTTCACTCTCAGGCCCCACTAACCCTCGTTCCTAAACTCTGGTTTGAACTCAGCTGTCCACTGGGTAAACAATGACCCTGTCCACGCTACCTGGGCCTCTCTCTCCCAGTTATGATCACCTTTACCCTCCCCAAAGAAAACAAATCTAACCTGACCCATCCCTGGATTTCTGCCAATTGTCCGGGGATGAAGGCAAAACCCAATACAGTAGCTTGAAAATTGATGAGAAACACGTATAGATGAAATTAAGAACACAAAATACTCTGCAGATGCTGGGGTCAAAGCAACACTCACAACACGCTGGAGGAACTCAGCAGGTCGGGCAGCATCCGTGGAAACGATCAGTCAACGTTTCGGGCCGGAACCCTTCGTCAGGACTGAAGGGGGAAGGGGCAGAGGCCCTATAAGGAAGGTGGGGGGAGGGTGGGAAGGAGAAGGCTAGTAGGTTCCAGGTGAAAAACCAGTAAGGGGAAAGATAAAGGGGTGGGGGAGGGGAAGCAGGGTGGTGATAGGCAAAAAAGGTGAAGAAGGAATAGGGGAAAACACAATGGGTAATAGAAGGAGGCGGAACCAAGAGGGAGGTGATAGGCAGCTGGGGGGGGGGGGGGAGAGTGAAATAGGGATAGAGGAAGGGAATTACCAGAAGTTGGAGAATTCAATGGTCATATAAAGGGGCTGGAGACTACCTAGACGGTATATGAGGTGTTGCTCCTCCAACCTGAGTTTAGCCTCATCATGGCGGTAGAGGAGGCCATGTATGGACAGATACGGTGCAGTTTAAGAGCGTTTTAAATAAGAACATGACCGGGTATGAAGAGATAGGGATCGTGTGGAGGCAGAAGGGATATAATTTTATTTGGCATAACGTTGTGTACAGGCATTTTCGGCCGAAAAACCTGCTCGTGTGTTGTCCTGTGTTCACTCTCCCTTCATAAGTGAAAAGCTAACACTTGTGCTTACAGGGATAAGTGCCGGGTGGGAGATCCGTGGGGAGGGACGTGTGGATCAGGGATTCACGGAGGGACCGATCCCTGCGGAAGGCAGAGAGGGATGGAGAGGGAAACATGTGAAATTAAGAGATTTTCTCCGAATAGAAATATCAAATACTTGCATTTTTATGATGAGGGAGTTAGTTTATGATCAGGGAGCTGCATGGCGTGGTGGTGGAAGCAGATATGGTGCAGTTTTAAATAAGAACTTGCCGGGTATGAAGAGATAAGGATCGTGCGGCGGCCGAAGGGATTTAATTTTATTTGGCATAACGTTGTGTACAGGCATTTTGGGCCGAAACCCTGCTGGTCTGTTCAGTCTCCACTCATAAGTAAAAAGCTAACAGCCCTGCAACATCCTGGCTAATCTCCCCTTCAGCCTCAACGCAATCCCGGTCTGTGGGGCCGGGGACGGGGCCGCCCGTTCATTCACCCTGTGGGCCTCAGGCAGCTCCCTGCATTTCCTCAAGGAAAACACTGGCACCGTGCGGTCGGGTTCGGCAACGACCAGTCGCTGCAAAACCAATCGTGGCGCACATTTCCTTTTTTGGAAAAAATGCAGATTAAGGTCTTGGAATTGTCAGCACTAAACTACAGCAGCTAATCAAATAATCTAGATTTAGGGCATTTGTGGTAACGGTATTCTAGGAGGTTCGTTCCTAAAAGTAGGAAATATATCTTCAAAATATTTGGGTGGCCATAAGTACGGATATGTACAGACCGCAATGGAAACGTATGTAAAGGATGGAAAGTTATTGAATGGTTTATTGTATATATAATTTATTTTTGTATAAAGTATATTTTAAAATAAAAAGAATTCTGCATGTTCTATTGTAGAGGGCAGAGGCAGTTCACTATTTAAGGGAGACAGTTTTGAATACCAGAGGCGGCAATCCACACGGCGTTAATACAGAAATATCTGACACTGGTAAAATAGTTTAACTTGGTCCTCAGGGCAGGAGATAAAGTCCATGAGCAGGGTACTTGTTGCCAGTGGATTTGATGAGTTTCTGCTTACAGTCTGCTGTTGGTCCACTGTTCATTTCCCAACATAGATACTGCCTGACTTTCAAGGAGGAGATACAGGAGCCAGAAGACACACCCAACTTTTCAAGAAAAACTTCTTCCCCTCTGCCATCGGAATTCTAATCTCAAGCCCACTAAGACACAGTATTTTGCCGCCATTCTGCAATAATTATTTAATTTATTTTATATGTATTTCTTATCGTATTTTATATATAGTTTTAGAAATTACAATGTATTGCAATGTTCTGCTGCCACTAAACAACAAAATTCACAACATATATCAGTGTATCAAATAGTGTATGTGTGTGTTGGGTGTGTCCAGTATTGGTGGTATCACTTCAGTGCATTGAAGACCTGCTTCAGGTTGTCCTTGGCTGATAAAGTTCTTTTACATCCTGACATGATACGATGTTGGTGATGCCAACAGTTGTGCGGAGAGCAGCTGGGAAAAGGCCCTTCCACCCAACTTGTCCAAGCCCCACAACAGCATCCTCCCGGCTAGTTCCAGTTGCCCGCAACCTGTCAATCACCTCCCCTCCATGTACCTGTCCAAACACACACCTCAAAACTGAGCCTGCTGCCAATACTAATCGTTCCCAGTATATGGGATTCTCTCCCAAGGCAGCTAATTAAGCCGTTTTTGGTGACAATGCCAGATCTCCTGGCAAAAGCCTTCTGGTAAGCTGCACCAAGAGTCATGGTTTTTGACTTCTCCAGTGTGTTCAACACAATCCACCCTGCTCTGCTGGGGGAGAAGCTGACAGCGATGCAGGTGGATGCTTTCCTGGTGTCATGGATTCTTGATTACCTGACTAGCAGACCACAGTACATGTGCTGGCAACGCTATGTGTCCGACAGAGTGATCAGCAGCACTGGGGCTCCACAGGGGACTGTCTTATCTCCCTTTCTCTTCACCATTTACACCTCAGACTTCAACTACTGCACAGAGTCTTGTCATCTTCAGAAGTTTTCTGATGACTCTGTCATAGTTGGATGCATCAGCAAGGGAGATGAGGCTGAGTACAGGGCTACGGTAGGAAACTTTGTCACATGGTGTGAGCAGAATTATCTGCAGCTTAATGTGAAAAAGACTAAGGAGCTGGTGGTAGACCTGAGGAGAGCTAAGGTACCGGTGACCCCTGTTTCCATCCAGGGGGTCAGTGTGGACATGGTGGAGGATTCCAAATACCTGGATTTACGAATTGACAATAAACTGGACTGGTCAAAGAACACTGAGGCTGTCTACAAGAAGGTTCAGAGCCGTCTCTATTTCCTGAGGAGACTGAGGTCCTTTAACATCTGCCGGATGATGCTGAGGATGTTCTACGAGTCTGTGGTGGCCAGTGCTATCATGTTTGCTGTTGTGTGCTGGGGCAGTAGGCCGAGGGTAGCAGACACCAACAGAATCAACAAACTCATTCGTAAGGCCAATGATGTTGTGGGGATGGAACTGGACTCTCTGATGGTGGTGTCTGAGAAGAGGATGCTGTCCAGGTTGCATGCCATCTTGGACAATGTCTCCCATCCAGTACATAATGTACTGGTTGGGCACAGGAGTACATTCAGCCAAAGACTCATTCCACCGAGATGCAACACAGAGTGTCATAGGAAGTCATTGCTGCCTGTGGCCACCAAACTTTAGAACTCCTCCCTTGGAGTTTCGGACACCCTGAGCCAATAGGCTAGTCCTGGACTTATTTCCTGGCATAATTTACATATTACTATTTAACTATTTATAGCTTTATTACTATTTAATTATTTATGGTGCGACTGTAACGAAAACCAATTTCTCCCAGGATCAATAAAGTGTGACTATGACTATCACCTGTGAGAGCGGGGAAGTGTTGACAAGAGAGATCCAGAAAGAAGGTGTGCTGGAAATTAGAAGGAAGATATCCCTGGGAAAGGGAGGAAGAGGAGGGAACATTTATTGAGATACAGTGATACTTTAAGACCTATAAATTGTTGACTTCATGTATTTGAAAACAAAATGGCAAGTTTTCCTTCCCTGGTGATGAAATATAATTACACCCAATTTTTTTAAAAAATAAAAGATTTATTAAAAGCATTTTACAAGATACTTAAGACTGTACAAAGTTTACATTCCAAAACAGATGACTTTAAAAAAAATAAAGTAACCCAATACAGAAAGCCCGATCAAAGGAATTGAATAGACCTAGTTACCAGTGTTTACAAACACAGCCAGATTCAGGACATTGACATAACCCCGTGGTGTTACAGTGAAGACTATTCCCAAGTGCCAACATCAGCATCAGACCCACTGAAGTGTCGAGAGAGCTCAAACCGTGCAAGCCCCAGACAGTCACATTTACAGTCCTTTAATCCACCTCCTCAATAGCTGGTCCGGCAGAACTGGCAGTCCCAGCCTGTGCCCTGCACGATTCCCCTGTGGCTGCTCCTTGGTACAGTTTAGCAATGATGGGATTGCTGAGTTCTTCCAGCTCTTTCTGCTTGTGCTCAAACTCCTCCTTCTCTGCCATCTGATTCTTCTCCAGCCAGGATATTGTCTCGTTGCACAGGTCAATGACTTTCCTCTTGTCCTCAGCACTGATCTTTCCGGCCATCTTCTCATCCTCCACAGAGCCCTTCATGTTGAAGGCATAGGACTCCAGGGAGTTCTTGGCTGCAATCTTCTGCCGCTGCATTTCATCCTCATTCTTGTACTTCTCTGCATCTTGCACCATCCTGTCAATTTCCTCCTTACTCAGCCTGCCCTTGTCGTTGGTGATGGTGATCTTGTTTGTTTTCCCAGTGCTCTTGTCAACAGCAGAGACATTGAGAATGCCATTGGCGTCAATATCGAAGGTCACCTCAATCTGGGGTATGCCACGAGGAGCGGGAGGGATGCCACTCAACTCAAACTTGCCCAGAAGGTTGTTGTCCTTGGTCATGGCTCTCTCGCCTTCAAACACCTGAATAAGGACCCCAGGCTGGTTATCAGAGTAGGTGCTGAAGATCTGGGTCTGCTTGGTGGGGATGGTGGTGTTACGCTCGATAAGGGTGGTCATGACTCCACCTGCCGTCTCCAGCCCCAATGACAGAGCAGCAACATCCAGGAGTAGCAGATCCTGAACATTCTCCGACTTGTCGCCCATCAGAATGGCTGCCTGGACAGCTGCCCCATAGGCCACGGCCTCGTCGGGGTTGATGCTCTTGTTCAGCTCTCTACCGTTGAAGAAATCTTGCAGCAGCTTCTGGATCTTGGGGATTCGGGTGGAGCCTCCGACCAGGACAGTTTCATGGATCTGGGATTTGTCCAGCTTGGCATCTCTCAGGGCTTTCTCCACTGGCTCCAGAGTGCCCCTGAACAGGTCAGAGTTCAGCTCCTCAAAGCGAGCCCTTGTGATAGAGGTGTAGAAATCAACACCCTCAAACAGAGAGTCAATCTCAATACTGGCTTGGGTGCTGGAAGACAGCGTTCTCTTTGCTCTCTCACAGGCCGTCCGCAGCCTCCTCACCGCTCTCTTGTTCTGGCTGATGTCTTTCTTGTATTTCCGCTTGAACTCCTCAATGAAGTGATTGACCATGCGGTTGTCAAAGTCCTCTCCTCCCAGGTGGGTATCTCCAGCTGTTGATTTCACTTCAAAGATACCATCATCGATGGAGAGAATGGACACATCGAAGGTGCCACCACCCAGGTCAAAGATGAGAACATTACGCTCCCCTTTGCCTTTCTTGTCCAGACCATAGGCAATGGCAGCTGCTGTTGGCTCATTGATGACACGCAGGACATTGAGACCAGCTATCACACCAGCATCTTTGGTTGCCTGGCGTTGGGAGTCATTGAAGTAAGCAGGAACAGTGATGACAGCGTTGGTGACTCTGCAGCCAAGGTAAGCCTCAGCAATTTCCTTCATCTTGGTCAGCACCATGGAGGAGATTTCCTCTGGGTCAAAGGTCTTGTTCTCCCCCTTGTACTCCACCTTCACCTTTGGCTTCCCCGCATCACTCACCACCTGGAAGGGCCAGTGCTTCATGTCAGACTGCACCGTCGGGTCGTCAAACCTTCTCCCGATGAGCCGCTTGGCATCAAAGATGGTGTTGGTGGGGTTCATCGCCACCTGGTTCTTGGCTGCATCACCGATGAGCCTCTCGGTGTCGTTGAAGGCCACATAGCTGGGGGTGGTGCGGTTGCCCTGGTCGTTGGCGATGATCTCCACCTTGCCATGTTGGAAGACCCCCACACAGGAGTAGGTGGTGCCCAGGTCGATACCGATGGCTGTCCCCGTTGGTGCAGACATCTGTGTTTCTGACGAAAGCTCCGACGTTCTGTATTGAAATACCAGAAGGAATTCCTTGCTTCTCCAAGCAGATCGTTACTGCCTGGTCCGCTGCTCCGGACCTTAATATCGTCCCAGCGCAGCTATGTGGGCGGTACTTTGTTCTTGAGGGACGACCAGCTAAACCAATGAAAACGCCGGCGAGTGACTCACCGCCGAAGGCTGGAGAAGGTTCCGAGGCGGCGGCCAATCACAGCGCGGCTAGTCCGAGACTTGCCGGGACTTCGGGAAAATTCTGGTAATAGCGAGAAAGATCTGGTGCAGTCAAGGAGGTTCTGGCTGAAAACCGAGTCATTTGGGAACCCTTTGAAACACTTCTTAAACTATACGAAACCAGCAATTTCTTCCGAAAGTTCCCTACACGCAAGAAAAAAACTCAAGCACCTTCTGGGGAGAGAATTCTCTGGCCTTAAGGGACGAAGCCAGCAAACAAGGATCGACAGCTCTGGTTAATATCGGCAGGACGAAATTAGTAACAGAGTACTTAAAGGAAGTATAGAACTGAAAGTCAGAGTTTATGACATTAAGTTTTGACAAAAGGACTTTTGCGGTGTTTGTGACCAAAACAGGACATGACACGGAGTTAAAAAAGTATTATCAGACTGACAGAAGTGATGGTGAAGTTTGCGCGAGAAGTTTTTTTTTGTTTTGGTCTAAATATACAGGTTCAAATGTCATAATTACTCCTTTTGCAGCCCTAGCATAGTACATTGCTAAGGGAAGGTGACTTAAACAAGTTAAAATAAATTATCCGTAACGCAGCGATGTTAGTGTTGTCAGATTCTGCCAGACTCTGCACCAGATCTACCTCGCCACCTCCAGAATTTTCGCGAAGTCCCGGCGGCTTGCGGGCTCTCAGCGATACTCCCCGTGTAGTGTCGGTTATGAAACTGTCATAAGGGCGGTGGCTAGGAACGGACCCAAGTGCAAGACACAGACACTGAAGTACTAGGGACAGGACTAGGATACAGGGCGATGGCAAGGACATGGACAGGAAAACTGGGAACCCGGAACAGGACAGGACAAGAGAGCTACGAGCCCGAGCTTGGACTCCGAGCCAGAGACTGGACAAGGTCTTACCTCTGGCTCGGACCCTAGAACTAGGCAAGGACGAGGCTTGGCAGCCAGGCAGGACGAGGCAGAAATCTACAGGCTTGCAGCTTGAAGCTAGAGGCTAGATACTTGGCTTGGCTTGGCAAGAGGCTAGAGGCTAGAGGCTGGAGTCTTCAGGCTAGAGGCTAGGCAGGATAGGAGGCGAGGCTGGAGGCAGGAGACCTGAGGTGAGGCTGGAGGCAGGAGACTTGAGGCAAAGCGAGGCTGAGGCTGGAGGCAGGATCTTGAGGCGAGGCGAGGTTGAGGATGAGGCTGGAGGCCGGAGACTTGAGACTTGAGGCGAGGCTGGAGGTGGGAGGCAGGAGACTTGAAGTGAGGCGCGGCAGGAGGCTGGAAACTTGAGGCGAGGCTTGGCAGGCTCCTCCTGGGCAGGGCACGGATCACCACCCGACAGAGGCAAGGGACAGGAAGGGACAGAACCAACCCCAGGTAACGGCAGAGGAAAGGATCTAGGAACAGGGTGGCTCCAGGACCTGACAGCAAGAAAAGGCAAGGCTACTGGCAGAGCAAGGCAAGACGAGAACTTCAGGTGAGGCGAGAGTTACCGGCAAAATAAGGCAGGACTTCTGGCAAAGCAAGGCGAGACAGAACTTCAGGCGAGGCGAGAGTTACCAGCAAGACAAGGCAAGGCTTCAGGCGAGAAAACAGAAGGCAGGGGAAGGGATACAAGGAGTAAGGACAGGAACAATCCAGCAACCGCGCCCTGGTCTCTGGAGGTATTTATGCAGCGAGCCCCAACAAGCATCAGCTACCTCAATTAGCTCAACAAGAACAGAAACAGGGTAGATAGAACAACCTGGAGCAAGGGTCGATGGACCGGACCGTGAACCGGAATACGGACTTCATGGACCTGGCTATAACAGAAACAAACATCGAGAGTGTGTGTGATGTGGGGATAATGTTATTGTTCATATTTATGTAATGACAATTTACGATGGAAAGCATTTATGTAATTTGTTTATGGGATTAAAAAAATTACCCGATGACTTTTTAGTGACTTTCTATCGAGGTTGACAGCGCTGAACTCTGCCTCACATCTGCCCCCGAGCCTTTTTCTTTCTTTAGTCGTGGATTGGCCACCATACAGCATGACATTGTAAGATTGAGTGGCAATCTTAGATACCTGGCGACAGTGCAGAAAATAATTAATGAAGGTAAAATCAGCATGTACATTTATGAATGGTGTAAAAGGCAGCAGAGATTAATTGGCCAGAGCATTAATTTTATTTTATATCAATTTCATGCCTGTGGTGTTGGCAAGCTTTAGAGTTTAGTTTGGCTCAATGGTGAGATGTGGTCCTGGAGGATACAGAAGTCTTGTGGAGGTTGTGGATAATGTCCATATTAGTTATTTATGGCATCCGTTCGTCTTGTGGGACCATGGATCTGCGCCTGGAAAGTTTTCACTCAGGCCTGGACAAGGTTGTATGGAAGACCAGCAGTTGCCCATACTGCAAGTCTCTCCTCTCCATGGCACCGATGTTGTCTCGGTGGTAACATCGATGCCTCAGCTGGGGCTCGAATTCATGACCTTCAGATCGCTAGTCGAATGCCTTAACCACTTGGCCACTATATTAGTGATATTGCATTAATATGTTGACCCGCTGCTGGAGGTTCCCTTGGGCCAGGGGTGTAAGGCGCTAGGATCAGCTCCGGATCAGAATCGGGTCTGTCACAGTCAGACACTCAGTGGCCACTTTACTAGGTACAGCTGTGTGTCTGCTGGTTAATGCAAACAACTAAACAGCCAATCCTTTGTGTCTGCAGGTTATGCAAACAACTGAACAGCCAATCCCGTGTTTCTGCTGGTTAATGCAAACAACTAAACAGCCAATCATGTGGCAGCAGCTCAGTGCATAATAGCATGCAGACATGGTCAAGTTGTTGTTCAGAACAAACAATGGGTTGAGGAAGAAATGTGATTTTTACTGTGGAATGACTGTTGGTGCCAGGCAGGGTGGTTTGAGTATCTCAAAAACTACTGATCTCTGGGACTTTTGTTTGCAACGTTCTCTAAAGTTTACAGAGAATGGTGAGTAAAACAAAAATCCTGCCGTGAGCGAAAATGCCTTGTTGTTGAGAGTGGTCGGAGGAGAACGGTCAGACTGGTTCTGGACGACAGGAAGGTGACAGTAACTCAAGTAACCATGTGGTACAACAGTGGTGTGCAGAAGAGCGTCTGAATGAACAGCATGGAGAACATTCAAATGGACCTGCTGGAGCACAGACGCACTCTAAGACAGCACTTTATTACAGTAAGTATATAGATATGCATATTAAACAGTTAAATTAAGATACGTAGTGTAACTGCACAAATTTTAAAAAAAGCAGTGAGGTAGTGTTCATAGCTTGTTGATCAGGACTGTGGGAATGGTGATGTTAAATATTGATGGTGACAACAAACAGCATCCTGTCCAGTTGGTCTAAGGTCGTGTGAAGAGCGGGTTCATTTGAAATGGAATGGCTTAATGAAACAGTTAAAAAAGCTACACTGAAATCTCGTGAGTTTGGAACGTGCAGTTTCTGCTCATCTCCATCGGAAATTGAATTTTTGAATTGAATTGAATGATCTTTATTGTCATTATACATAGGTACAATGAAACTCTGTTTCTCAGGCAATTAAATAAAGCCGTAGATAAAAACAAGACAGTAATAGAAAAACAGTATTAAATGGATAAGTAACAGAAAATAAATCTTCTCCCCTGAATCTTGAAGTGAATGTGCCCCAGTTCTAGTCTTACCTACTTAAGAATGTATCAATAATTGTAGTTTTATACATATAAAAAAATGGAAAAGGTTACATGTGTGAAAAAAGTACATGATATTTGTGAATTCCTTATCCAAATAAAAATAAAATTAAAAAAAAGAAACTAGTTTCCCACTTTTATCTTATCTATCCCTTTCAAAATTTTGTATGTTTCTATAAGATTCCCTCTCATTCTTCTGAATTCCAGAGAGTATAGTCCCAGGCGACCCAATCTCTCCTGGTAGGTTAACCCTTTCATCCATGGAATCAACCTGATGAACCTCCTCTGCACTGCCTCCAAAGCCAGTATATCCTTCCTCAAGTATGGAGACCAGAACTGCACACAGTACCCTGTATAGTTGCAGTATCATCTCCCTGCTCTTGAATTCAATCCCTCTAGCAATGAAGGCCAACATTCTGTTCGCCTTCTTCCTAACCTGTTGTACCTGCAAGCCAACTTTTTGCAATTCATGTACAAGCACTCCCAAGTCCCTCTGCACAACAGCATGTTGCAATCTTTCACCGTTTAAATAATAATCTGCTCTTCTATTATTCCTTCCAAAGTGGATGATTTCTCATTTACCAAAGTTGTATTCCATCTGCTAGACCTTGTCCCACTCACTTAACCTATCTATATCCCTCTGCAGACTCTCCATATCCTCTGTACAATTTACTTTTCCACTCAGTCTAGTGTCATCAGCAGATTTTGCTACACTACACTCAGTCCCCTCTTCCAAATCATCAATGTAAATGGTAAACAGTTGCGGGCCCAGCACTGACCCCTGCGGCACCCCACTCACCACTGACTGCCAACCGGAGAAGATCCCATTTACGCCAACTCTCTGCCTTATATCTGTTAACCAATCCACTATCCATGCCAATACACTTCCTCCGACTCCATGGATCCGTATCTTAATTAACCTTATTGAACAGCTTCTGGAAATCCAAGAATATAACATCCACCTGTTCCCCTCTATTCACTGCACTAATTATGACTTTATTATAATCAATATAACAGAGTCCTTAAATGAGTGTAGATATCCCCTTTTGTTCAAGAGCCTGATGGTTGGGGGGTAGTAACTGTTCAGGAACCCGGTGGTGTGAATCCTGAGGCACTTTTACCTCACCTGATGGCAGCAGCAAGTAAAGAGCATGGCCTGGGAGGTTTCTGGGTGTTTTCTCAATCTTCACCTACAAGATACACTTTTAAAGGAATTGCAAACACCTGTGGAAATGAAGCTGTTGCTTTCAGACCAGTGAATAAAGTGAGATGCTGTCTAGACACGTTACACTGCAGGCAATCATAAACACGTATGAGGCATTGATTGTATATTTTGAGGACGATATTTCCGAAGAAATATTGTCACAAAAAGTTGATAAGCAGTGAATAAAAATAGCTTTAGAGGTGTTAAATGATGTCTTTGAAGAAGAGGCTGCACTGTTGAAGACTGCAAAGGAGTGTCTTAATGACAATTGATGCATTTCATTTTGTACGAGGCAAAATTAACAAGATAAGCAAGAAGCATCTGGGAGACAAAGAGTCTTGGAGTGAGGAAGTTAAAGTTTTCTGAGCTACAGTTGTGACAGTAACTACAAATTCTCTGTTGACCTTGATAATCCATCTCTGTGTTCATTTAGAAGAGAGGTTTCCTGAGGGCGAGGTACAAGAACGGGAGGCTTTTGATTTTTCTGTGCGTGCAGAATGTGACTTCCATTTTGGCAAAGACCAGGTGAGTGCCTTGTGTGGAAAATATCCTGATTTCCTTGCTGAAAATGCTGTCACAGTTAAGCAGTGCAATGACTTCAAACTTGCTGTACAAGAAAAAATTAAATCCAAACTGATTACCAGCTCTTCTGAAATGGTGAGATTTGCAACTCAAAATGAAGAGTTTTGTGACCTTGCAAAGCTGGCGGACATTGGCGGAACCTTTCTTAGAACTCGCGCTGCTCGTGAAAGAGGTTTTACTGTCACGAATCAGATCAAAAACAAACTGAGGAACCGTTTAAGTGAGTGTCATTTGGATATGCCAATGAGAATTCTCTGCTGGAAGGCGGATTTATTTGTCTGGACAAAGATTGGGTAGATGCCAAAGACAGCAGGGAGAAAAATGACGAAGCAATTTTGATATGTTCATTATCTTGTTCACGATTATGTCTCTAATATAATTAAGCTACCAATTCAGTGCTGTATGCAATGATTTCCAAATAAAACACCTATCTGGATATTTTGTCAACCATTTCAGATAACTTTAATAACATGTGAACTGATTGATATTGTTGCTTGCAGTCGTATTGTTCATGGGAAAGAAGACTCATTGATGTGTATTATATTTTTTCTTTTAAACAATAAACAACAAACTGAATCAGTGATATATTTTCCTTAGAATTGCTTCAGGTTTACTTCCACGTAAAAATTCAGCGCGCACATGTTGTCATTGTTCAATACAATTTTTTACGCACACTGGTCATTATAAATTAGGAGGAACTTTGAGTTGAGGTGCTGAAGGAAATGGTCCCCCAATTGAAATGTTAAAATTGTGACAGTCCCTGTCCTGGACCTTTCACATCAATCTAATTGCAAAGAAAGTTTCTCCTTCCTTAGGAGACTGTAGAGATTTGGTGTGTCATCAAAACCTATAGATGTGCAGTGGAAAGTGTATTGACTGGCTGCATTATGGCCTGATATGGGAACACCAATGCCTTTGAATGGAAAATTAGAATCAGAATCAGGTTTATTATCACAGGAACACACATCAAAGTTGCTGGTGAACGCAGCAGGCCAGGCAGCATCTCTAGGAAGAGGTACAGTCAACGTTTCAGGCCGAGACCCTTCGTCAGGACTAACTGAAGGAAGAGTTAGTAAGAGATTTGAAAGTGAGAGGGGGAGTTCCAAAACGATAGGAGAAGACAGGAGGGGGAGGGATGGAGCCAAAACCTGCGAGTCTGAGTCAAAATGTGGTGGAAAAGTTGAAGAGCCGAAGAAATTGCAGATGGGGAGCAGTAAGAGATATTATCACAGGTATGTGTTGTGAAATCTGTTAACATAGCAGCAGCAGTTCAATGCAATACCTTGCAATTCAATATAGAAAATAAATACGTAAGTAGATCAATTACAGTAAGTCTATATATGTGCATTTAATACATTAAAACTAGTACAAAACAAATTTATATATATATATGAGCAGTATTCATGGTGGGTCTGATTTCTGAATGGTCATTGATCCCATGAACACTGATTGCAGTGGGGAAGAAGCTGTTCCTGAATTGCTAATAATAAATTTTACTTTGAACTTTGAACGTTTCCAGATTCCAACCACCCTCTGGGAGATGAAGTTCATTCTCAGGTCCCACTAACCCTCGTTCCTAAACTCTGGTTTGAACTCGACTGTCCACTGGGTAAACAATGACCCTGTCCACGCTACCTGGGCCTCTCTCTCTCCCATTTATGATCACCAAAGAAAACAAATCTAACCTGACCCGTCACTAGATTTCTCTCAGTTGTCGGGGGATGGAGGCAAAACCCAACAGCTTTAAAATTGATGAGAAACACTTATAGAAAAGATTAAGAGTTTTACTCCGAATAGAAATATCAAATACTTGCATTTCTATGATGATGGAGTTAGCTTAAAGGCGATTTTCTTTCACCCAGAGGCTGGTGGGTTTCCCGGGAACGAGCTGCTTGTCGTGGTGGTGGAAGCAGATACGGTGCAGTTTAAGAGCGTTTTAAATAAGAACATGACCGGGTATGAAGAGATAGGGATCGTGTGGAGGCAGAAGGGATATAATTTTATTTGGCATAACGTTGTGTACAGGCATTTTCGGCCGAAAAACCTGCTCGTGTGTTGTCCTGTGTTCACTCTCCCTTCATAAGTGAAAAGCTAACACTTGTGCTTACAGGGATAAGTGCCGGGTGGGAGATCCGTGGGGAGGGACGTGTGGATCAGGGATTCACGGAGGGACCGATCCCTGCGGAAGGCAGAGAGGGATGGAGAGGGAAACATGCGAAATTAAGAGATTTTCTCCGAATAGAAATATCAAATACTTGCATTTTTATGATGAGGGAGTTAGTTTATGATCAGGGAGCTGCATGGCGTGGTGGTGGAAGCAGATATGGTGCAGTTTTAAATAAGAACTTGCCGGGTATGAAGAGATAGGGATCGTGTGGAGGCAGAAGGGATATAATTTTATTTGGCATAACGTTGTGTACAGGCATTTTCGGCCGAAAAACCTGCTCGTGTGTTGTCCTGTGTTCACTCTCCCTTCATAAGTGAAAAGCTAACACGTGCTTACAGGGATAAGTGCCGGGTGGGAGATCCGTGGGGAGGGACGTGTGGATCAGGGATTCACGGAGGGACCGATCCCTGCGGAAGGCAGAGAGGGATGGAGAGGGAAACATGTGAAATTAAGAGATTTTCTCCGAATAGAAATATCAAATACTTGCATTTTTATGATGAGGGAGTTAGTTTATGATCAGGGAGCTGCATGGCGTGGTGGTGGAAGCAGATATGGTGCAGTTTTAAATAAGAACTTGCCGGGTATGAAGAGATAAGGATCGTGCGGCGGCCGAAGGGATTTAATTTTATTTGGCATAACGTTGTGTACAGGCATTTTGGGCCGAAACCCTGCTGGTCTGTTCAGTCTCCACTCATAAGTAAAAAGCTAACAGCCCTGCAACATCCTGGCTAATCTCCCCTTCAGCCTCAACGCAATCCCGGTCTGTGGGGCCGGGGACGGGGCCGCCCGTTCATTCACCCTGTGGGCCTCAGGCAGCTCCCTGCATTTCCTCAAGGAAAACACTGGCACCGTGCGGTCGGGTTCGGCAACGACCAGTCGCTGCAAAACCAATCGTGGCGCACATTTCCTTTTTTGGAAAAAATGCAGATTAAGGTCTTGGAATTGTCAGCACTAAACTACAGCAGCTAATCAAATAATCTAGATTTAGGGCATTTGTGGTAACGGTATTCTAGGAGGTTCGTTCCTAAAAGTAGGAAATATATCTTCAAAATATTTGGGTGGCCATAAGTACGGATATGTACAGACCGCAATGGAAACGTATGTAAAGGATGGAAAGTTATTGAATGGTTTATTGTATATATAATTTATTTTTGTATAAAGTATATTTTAAAATAAAAAGAATTCTGCATGTTCTATTGTAGAGGGCAGAGGCAGTTCACTATTTAAGGGAGACAGTTTTGAATACCAGAGGCGGCAATCCACACGGCGTTAATACAGAAATATCTGACACTGGTAAAATAGTTTAACTTGGTCCTCAGGGCAGGAGATAAAGTCCATGAGCAGGATACTTGTTGCCAGTGGAT